>NC_142423.1:15527763-15691579 GCF_059516105.1 Syngnathus floridae | reverse complement strand
CCCATGGAGCAAGACTGTTGCGATGAACCATAATGGCGCTAGTATGACATAAGCAAAGAACCTTTCACACTCCATTCAAAGCCACGCATAACTAAAGAGTCTTCCATTTGAAACAAAAAGAAGCATGTTTTTGAAATGCAGGAGGAGGTACGAGCGCCAGTGTTGGATTTTTCACGAGTTCATTTTTGCAACATTTTTGCCGGAATGACTTTGAGCTAGTTGGATGAGTATGGTTTCAGTTTTTGGAAAATGGCCTGAGCCAAGATTCAAGCGAAAGGACAGTGCTGCCTTAATCCCATCAACATTATTAGGGTACACTTGTAGATTCTCCCATTTCTTTCTTTTTTTGTTTTGTTTCTTTTCTTATTTGCCGCATGACCTTAACAGCAGCTGTGTGTCACATATTAGCTGTGACTGATCAACACCAAATGTGTAGTAGGGGGAAGCCAGGCATGCCAAAGATCAACTTGCTGGACAATGTACCACGTTTTATTGGAAGATTTTCATCAACGGAGGAAGACTGTTGCTACTTCATGAGAAGGCCCAGACTTGTGGATGTTTTTTTGGAGCTTTTTGGCATTGGTCCAGCAATGTAGTCATGTCCCTCCCACGAGTAATCATGGGCCATCACAATAGATGGAAGAAAGCTCATTTGTGTCTTTCCTGTTTTGCCTTTAAACTATTCCCAAAGCTGACACTGATTCCGATCTTCTTAATTGGCACTCAACGTGAACTGCCGCCCCAAAAAGCACGCTACTGCTAAAAGAAAAGGATTCCACAGTGGCTTCCTTTCTTGTGATTCTTTGGCATGACACTTGATTGAGGAGCTTACTGGAATTCCCCATGCAAGTTCTCTCCCGATGAAGACAGTCATACAGAAAAGGTACAATATGGAAGTGCGTGTGCTAATTGCACCTGATGACTTGGGGTCCAGAATTTGTTAATAGGAGTCAATCAAATGTAAGAAAAGAAAGACAGCTGGCTCCCTGAGCACAAAATGAAATGTGGACCCCGTTGCCGCTTTCCTCTGCAGGATTTAATAGTTCTCGAGCAAAACGCGGTCGTCGGTAAGAAAAGCTTACAAAACAGCAACGTGATCAAATCGACAATCAGACTTGATTTGAAGGAAAGGATTTCGTCCAAAACCATCTCACATTATAGGCAATGTCAATTCATCAAATGAATCAGCAGAAAATGGGTGGAGGAAACAAAAAAATATACTATCTCTGTGGTTTGTTTTCATTCTTGGCACGGATCGGAATGGAAATGGAGCAGGGCGACCAAGTGCAGCTTGGACCAGCTTGGTTTATTGGCGCAACTCAAACTACAGACTCGGAAAACTGACATAACTCACTGACAAAACCTAACAACAAGACTGAGCGAAAAAGACGTGAACCAAAATGACAGGGTGTCATTACCAACGACAGAAAGTGGAACCAAAAACACATCATGACATTAACAATGAACCTACCGGAAGGGAATGACACGCAGACAGGACTTAAATAGGCGACAGGTAACGAGAGAGGCAGGTGACTGTGATTAGTACATTGATTGTGAGTTGGCACAGGAAGGGAGGGGCGAGTACACACACGCCGACAGAAACCATGACAACCTACAGATCAAACAACCGGGGACGAGTCGTGACAATTCTTTTCTCATCAGGTTGTCTGAAGCCATGAGCAGCAACAAAAAACAAACCCATCTTTGAAATTTGAGTCTGCTCGTATTTGTGCCAAAAAAAAACCAAAAAAAAAACCATTCCTTCAGCTTTCTTATCATATGGCATTCCGTGAATCCGTTTTAACATTCCTCATTACGAACAATGTGTATAGTACAAGAGCATTTGACAAAACTTGCCTTGTTTGACAAAAAACCATGAACAAATCATCAAATGATGCTGATGCTTTATCTCATATTGATATCAAGTCATATTATGAAGCATTCATATGCATACCTGAGCCACAACTCTTGTTTGGTGAAGAAGAAAAAAACATTCAAAAGACTCACAGAACAGTCTTTGGTGGTCATTCTCAGTTCCAATGAAAGGAGAGTTTTATCGAGAATGTACTTTTCTCGCTGGCCCTCCTAGCATTTTGACACAATATCGTCTGTCTTTAACCTGGAAACAAAGAAGGAAATGGCTGTGAGTCAGTCGGTCGGTCGGTCGGTCGGTCAGTCAGTCAGTCAGATGATCTTCACAATCATTTCAACAAGGAAAAAATACATTGGTAGCTTTAATGCAAAGACAAAAGCCAATCTTTCCTTTCAAGGAGATCTGCGCTGGATGTAGAAAAAGAAGAAGTCAACTCTACGAGCGACAATGCTTGTAATGTATTTCATTCTATAGTCTATCATTACTGTCATTGAAAAATGGAGGTGTTGCATCAAATATGTCTTTCCAAATGTCTGAAAAGGAATATCGTGAGCAATGAATCATCAATCACACATCTTCTTTTGAGCAGGATCCAATTGGGATCGAATGCGTCATCAGTACGCAAGAAGTTGCTGTCCTTCTCCAAAAGTTTGGTGAGCCCTGCTTTGGCCAATGGAACCGCTTACTTTGCGCTGTTTGCTGAGGCAGAAGGTGCAGATGCTCCGGGGCTGTCCGGAGTCTCCGCTGGCCCTCAGACACGGAGACACGCCGTGAGGAGCGCCGCCGCCGCCACGCGGAGCGCCGCCGCCGCCACGGCCGCCGCCGCCACCGCCGCCACGGCCGTCCTCGTCCCTCTCGTCGTCGCCCACCACCTGCAGCACATTGGCCAGGTGCGAAATATAGCTGGACGCCAGGCGCAGCGTTTCGATTTTGGACAGCTTTCGGTCCACCGGTTCCGTAGGAATGAGCGTCCGTAATGCGCTGAAAGCCGTGTTGACGTTCTGAGTCCGGTGTCTCTCTCTGGCGTTGGCGACGTTTCGCTGCTCGACCACGACGACCCCGCCGGTGCCGGTGTCGGAGCCCGGTGCTGCCGCCGCCGCCGCCGCCGGGCAGTAGCCATAACCCTTGTCCGTGCTGCCTTCGCTCTCACTGCGGTTCCCTTCGTCCTCGTCCGACGTCAGGCTCAAGTCAACGGAGAAGGCGAAGGAATGAGCCGACATCGGCCTGAGCATCGTGAAAGCCATCATTGGTGCCTGGCTGGCGCGCGATGACTGGAACACGGCGCTCGCGCTCTCTCTCTCTCTCTCTCTCTCTCTCTCTCTCTCTCTCTCTCTCTCTCTCTCTCTCTCTCTCTCTCTGTCTGTCTGTCTGTCTGTCTGTCTGTCTGTCTGTCTGTCTGTCTGTCTGTCTCTCTCTCTCTCTCTCTCTCTCTCTCTCTCTTTTATTTTTTTTCTTCTTCTTCTTCCCATGCACTTCAACAGCTGCACGGAGACAGAAGCAAACAAGTACCCGGCCGCCAAATGTTTGCTCAGCCACCCGCGCCGCGCCTGTTTTCACGTTTCATCAAGATAGATGGAGTTGTCGGAGGCAGGACGAGACGAGGAGCTGTCTTGGCTTGGCTTGGCCTGGCGGGGTGGGGTGGTCTTGGCGGTCTTGGCGCGGTGTGCTTTGCTTTGCTCTGCTTTGCTCTGCTCTGCTCTGCTCTGCTCTGCTTTGCTTTGCTTTACTTTGCATCACTTTGCTTCACTTTGGAGGCCAGGCTCGCCTTCATTAGGAAAATGAAGCAGATCTATGGAGCCCTTTGGAGTTTTCAGAAACAACCATGTTGGGAGCACTGCTTAGCTGCAGTCAAAAACATTCGGCGCGCTCACTTGACAATGCGGGCTAGCATATTTCGACAGAGCCAGCTCAAAAACGGTCAGGTGAGTGAAGATGTGAATAAACTCACTCGCCACCATCGAAAAATAGAACAACTTGCATCTTGCGAATCAAAGCGACGAGTACGGGAGCGCACAATTGTCAGAGGTGAGCTGTGGATTTTTCATTCGGGCTAATGGCTTAAGAGCCCAGGGTAAATAAACAGTGGGCAGATGCCAAAGGTCTGAACTTTCTCGGTGGAAAGTGAACAAATGGCTTCCAGATTGAGTGCGTGCCGTGCCGTGCCATCACAGCGCCACATGTCGGCCGCACATGAAAGCAGGCCATTGGTGGCCCCAGCGGTGGCCCCTGGCCTCCAGCTCAGCTGCACTAACAAGTGTGACCGACCTATGCGCAACCTGGGCTCATAAAGCGGGAGGGACACCGCCGTGTTTTGGCACATTGGGCCTGCCGGCAACGCGACCCCGCTGCACTTTCTCTCCCTCGGTGCCTCCCGTCACGTCACAGTTTGGAATCGTAAATACTTCACCCCCGCCCGCCCGCACGCAGAGTGACTTAGAGGAATGCCACAAAATGCCTGCTGAGGTGATTCCAGTCCTAATGAAGTGTCGCCATTTTGTACGGTCTGCACATAAGAAAGCAATCAGTGGAATCTGCAACAGATACGTATTTTCCAAAGCCGCTCTTTTGTCACCTTTGAGTAGCCCTGTTTGCGCCACAGGCGGCCCGGCCGCTTCTTGCTCCTGGGCTGATGAGCATCTCATCTCCCAGGGAACATCATTCAGGAAGTTGACTTCATGAAAGCCAGCCAGCCAGCCAGCCATCCATCCAGCCAGCCAGCCATCCAGCCAGCCAGCCAGCCAGCCAGCCATCCAATCATCCATCCATCCATCCAGCCACTCTGCAGTCCACCTTTTGGTGCTTCCCCCGAAACTGAAAGTCTGCTTCCTCCAAAGGCACCCGGGCGGGATGCCTGAGTGAAGGCTTTTGCTGATAAAGACTTTATCGCATTGCTGAACTCACCAAGTTGCTCATTGTCATCGCTGTCGGACACGCATCGAGGTCTGACGTTGCTATAAAAAGTCTCATCCGCTGCCTGTTGTGCTTGGACGGGACAATCGTATCCTCTCCGTTGATTGGCAAACAGCCAGCCAGAAGCCAAAAAGGCGATCTGCTCCTTTGCCCGTGCGCGCACATGAAAGGCTCAAGTCGTTTTGGCAGTGTTTTCACCATGGTACTTTTTTTTCAGTCTATCCAGTGCATTTCTACACTGAGTAACTTAGTACGTGCACTGTGTGTTGACTATTGTGTTTAAAATAGCTGTATGAGGTCTGTTGAGACGCATACTTCTTCTTTCCCCTGCGGCTGCTGAGGTCACTGAGCGCTTGGTATAGCTAGGGCTTGCTTGGTCTGGACCAGCAAGCCCAGTTCTCACGACTCCTGACCCAGCATGCTTCATGCGCTCGCTCAGGCTGCGGCAGGCGCTTTGGCCGGCCAGGTGTTCCCTCTGCTGGCAGGAAGGCGCAACCAACTCCGTAAACATCCTGCAAATATGGCTCAAGAAAGAAGAAGAAGAAGAAGAAGAAGAAAAAGAATCAAAGGAAAAAAGTCAATCTATCTATCTATTGATCTAGCTGGCTACCGAGCTGGCCATCTATCTATCTGGCTGGCCGGCTGCCGAGCTATCCGTTTAAGCAGATTTTTTATTTTTGGTAGACCATCAACCAGACAAGATATTTCCTAATTCCATTTGATCACCTTTATTGTCTTCAGACCGAATAAAAGCACGGCAGAATATATTTGGTCTTTTGTTGGCAACAAAACAGTTGACGGCTTTGACAAGCCAATAAGTCATAATAAATACAAATAAATAGTTGAATAAATTAATCCTTCCATTTTCTAGACCGCTTCTCCTCAGTAGGGCTCATTTAAGAGGCGTGTTTGCGGAATGCGGAAGGAAGAAGGAGTAAGCTACAGCCTCACAAAGGTGACCGCTCGTTCAATGCGTGGCCCTGAATGGATCGCATGCAAAACCGGCTCATCTTTCACTGATGAACCCGTGTTTGATGTGGAATTATTGTCGAATAAATAAATCAACCAACGTACCATTTAAATCAAAATTCTTGGCATAGAATTGCTGACTAGTTTGAGCGCTTGCTCCAATGTTATTGCATGTCGATATAAAAAGGATGCGCGCATGCCACGGAGGGAGGGAGGGAGGGAGGGAGGACTGGTAGGTAGGTAGGTAGGGAGGGAGGGAGGACTGGTAGGTAGGGAGGGAGGACTGTCAGTCAGTGAGTGAGTGAGTGAGTGAGTGAGTGAGTGAGTGAGTGAGTGAGTGAGTGAGTCAGTCAGTGAGTGAGTCAGTCAGTCAGTGAGTGAGTGAGTCAGTCGTCTGAGCCGCACTGGTCCTCGGCCCGACGGCACGCCGACTCGTAGTGCTTGTTCAAGTAAGACTTGAGCGCAAAGCTTTTGCGGCAGCGTCGACACGAGTAGCGCTTGAAGGCCGAATGCGTCTGCATGTGGGCGCGCAGGTTGGAGCGGTCGGCAAAGGCTTTGCCGCAGTGGGCGCAGGCGAAGGGTTTCTCGCCCGTGTGGGAGCGCATGTGGCCCCGCAGGAGCCAGGGCCGGCTGAAGGCTTTGCCGCACAGCGAGCAGCCGTGCTTCAAGTCGTGGGTGAGCACGTGCATGGATAAGGCCGGCATGGACACGTACATTTTGTGGCAGGTGGGACACTTTCGGGCTTGCCGGCCGTCCAGGCTCCGATGCGTCTGCTTGTGCCTGCTCAGATTGGACGAGGTGGCGTAACATTTGCCGCACTCGCCGCACGCCCATCGGCGACCTCGGCTTTTGGATTTCGATCGGCGGCCCGCCGACCTTTCGCCGCCGCTCGATCCGCGTCCCCGCTCGGGTCTCCGGCCGGAGCGTCCGTCAGAGCCCAGGAAGGCGCTCACGTCCGACTCCGCCGAGGTGTCGGAGGCCGGGCTGCGTGGATCGTACTCGAGGTCGGAGAATTCGTCCCCGCTGCTGCCGCCGCCGCCGCCGCCGCGTCCTTGAACGTACAATGCCGCGCCTTTGGACAGCTTGGTGGTTTGCAGCACTGAAGGAAGGATGTAATCACGGATGTAGCCTGGGGAAATTGGTGTCGGAAAGATATTTGATCCCATGAAAGAAACGCAGAGACAATTTGAGCCGAAAGGGAACACAGGAAGTGATTTGTGAGAAGCAGATTGAGCAGGCTTGGAGGATGAAATATGAACGAGTCCTTGTCCCAATCAACAAGTGCTCTCCACAAAGTAATGTGCTGACTTTGGCAAAAGAACCAGAGTTGAATCACAACCAGCCTCGCCTCGCCTCGCCTCCGTTCCAGCAATAGAAGCCCCTCCCTGGCTAAATCACATCATTGGCAAGCTGTGATATTTTTTAGCGGCTTCGTGACCATGCTAATGGAGCAACTGAGTGACAGGTGTTTTGGCAAAGGGGGGGGGGGGGGGGGGGGCTCTTTATGTGCGGCGTGTATGAGGGGCACGGAAGGGGGGGGGGCGTCCGATCTTGACGGCAGGCCGTGGTTTTATCGCGCCCCCACCGCCACCAGCGCAAAACAAAGGCGAGCAGACAGCTGGCACCCTGAATCTATCTGGGGGACAAGTCATTCAACCAATGGAAAAGCTCTCTCTTTCAATGCCCCTCCCTCCCTCAAAAATATAGCCGTGCTGTTCATCTTCCAAATATGAGCCATTCAAATCTGCTGCTGTTCATGTTGCATTTGATTGGATTACTTGTAGTAAGTACTGCAGTCTACGTATTTTGCCTCCTTCTCCATCACATATGGACTGTGTTGCTGCATACCTACTCCCTGTGGCTATCTAACATCCTGCACGATCAGATGGTGAGAGGGAGGCAAGGGGGGATGGGAGGGAGGGAGGGAGGGAGGGAGGGGGGTAAGAGGGGAGACTCAAGGGCATCTGCACCATTTCACTTCCATTTCTATTTGGAAGTGACAAGAGTTTGTGTTGGACTGTCTGCCCGATTCCCACGTACATACATTGGTATGTGTACTGAAGTACGTACATAGCCCAGCATTTAAGAGCCATCATTTAGCTAAAGCCAAAGACAGCTGTTTGATCTAGTTTGGCTATTAATCTGACTGAGACAGGATGACCTGAATACTCTTAGGTGTCCTGAGTTACAAAACAAGTCATGGGCTTTACAAAGCTGCCCGGAGAGGATTTGAGGCTCTTTCCCACACTGGTTTAGTAGCAAAAGCAAGGGGGGGGGGGGCATAAAAACAGCTGTGCATCTCCAAATCAAACATTTCCTCCTACACCTGTACTCATATAAAAGTGGAAAGAGAAACTCACCCTTTTCAGTCAAATGGAGCGCCAAGTTGGTCGCCGACTCCGTGATGCTATGTTTCACCAAGTACGAATCATTCCAGTGCTGCTCACTCTGCTGCTCCTGCTTCTGCTGCTGCTGCTGCTGCTGCTGCTGGTGGTAGTTTGAAGGTGGGCAGTCAGGACCCTTGGGCTGCTTCACCAAAAAGGAGCGCGGCATTCCGAAAGAAAGAAAGAAAGAAAGAAAGAAAGAAAGAAAGAAAGAAAGAAAGAAAGAAAGAAAGAAAGAAAGAAAGAAAGAACGTGAAGTCTGCCAAGTTTTAGGTTGTTGCCCAAACGCTAAATATAGTGCAAAAAAAAACACACTTAAAATGCCTGACAAGCTCAGCTTTGTAGGAAAAGAAGAGGAAATGTGTTTAAATTAAACAGCAGAAAGAGAGAAAGCCCAGACAGGATGGAGATAAAGATGGAAAGTGGTGCGGAGGAGACAGGGGCAGAGAGAGAGCGAGAGAGAGAGAGAGAGAGAACGAGAGGGAGGGAGGGAGAGAGAGCTTGCTGGGGGGCAGAAGGCGGGTGGATGACGGGCAATAGATGCTCAACGAGCTGAGCTCAGCATTACTACATCCAGCCTTCCCTTTTAAATGTATGTGGTGCGCGCGCACGCGCCCAAAGATCAGGTGGTGAGTCCGCGAAGGGAGCTACTTAGCATTAATCCATCAAATATCCCAAGGGACACACATCAAATTACCACCAGGCTTCTGTGCTCTCTCACACACGCACGCACGTGCGCGCACACGCTTATCACCTCCGCAAGCGTCTCCTCCCCCTTAAGTCCCCACCGAGTGGAGACAATAGTGGTGCAGGAGCATGTGGCTGACAGTACACCAAACATCTTGTCTGCCATTGTCTCTCAATGAAGTAGCTAAGACAGTTGGTAGCACAGCCAAGACCTTCCTGCTATCCACTCACTTGTCTATTGGAATCTGAAACTACAAATGACCCTTTTTTTTCTTCTTCCCTACACCGGCAGGGGCGTCAAACTCCTTTTTGCCGTGGGCCGCATCGCAATCATAGTTTGCATTTTTGAACTTAATGCTCGTCTCACATCGGAGCTACTGTCTGGTCTCAAAGGGCAGCGGGGAAAGAAAATCACAAATGAAGACTGTAAAGTAGCTTTTAGGAAAAAGTGCCTCTTTGAGCAAAGGCCAGCAGGAGAAGGTAAACTCTCTGACTCCAAACCACCTACTGCCTCTTCAGGCAAGGGCGAGGAGAAGGCAACGCTGACTCCAAATCCTCTTTAGATACAGGTTGGAGGAAGGTGAGCACATCCTAAAAGCAGCCATGTGAGCACTAACAGACTTGCGTCCCGGCAGCTCGTTGCAGTCGCAACGTATTGTCTGCTGGGCAAGGTGCATTTGTGCTGCAGCTCGTTGGGGGACTCAAAATGAGGGGCAAAAGGTTGATCCGGGGCGCCGGGCCTCTCATCTTCACACCCTCTTTGTCTCCAGGCCATCTGCTGGGGGTTTCGAGCGCGTGCGTAACGTGATGGTTGCAAAGGCCATTCCATCAGCTTGAAAGGAGGCCCACTCTGGACCCGCACATGCAAGATCAGGTGAAAGAAGCCAAGCCATTGCTATGAATCTTTAATAAATGAAGACTAGCACCCAACGCATGACACTGAATTCATGTCCAAAGTAGGAGGAAGCAAGCAAATACATAGTTCAATCACAGAGCGCAAAGGAGCCAACGGAGCCGGTCCAACTGGGTGAGCAGGATGCCACTCCTCTTCCAACTGGAAAGGCACGCACCTACTATCGTCTGGAAATGGCGTTCAGCAGTCATCAGCTCTGACCTCCCATCAGCGGACACCGTCTTCACGGCTCCACTTGTTCCTCTTGACATTGTAAGGCGGATCAAATTGCCCGCATTTTCTCAAAGCGAGCTACTGTCATCACGGAAGAGCAAATTGTAAACCTCGTTCCTCTTTGGTGACTTGATACGAGCGACGCCGGTCGAAAAGACGCACAAAAGCAAAAAGCGGCAACACAAGATGGCTGCTCCGGCTTCCCCTGCAAAGGGCCCAATTGTTAGTTCCTCTCGTGTCCGTCGGAGTACACAAGCTAGGCCTCAAATTGGATGCCGCTAAGAATGACGAAAAGAAACGATTGCATAAGGGTATCACTTTGAGTCTGCTATACTTGGTAATGCATTTATTGGTTAAGAGAAGAATTGTCGCAAATCAGAGGTACCGCGGAAAAATGGCATTTTCTTTTCATGGCTCTGCTCACTTTTGTCGTTTCAGACTTTTGTCAAGACTTGGCGACTTACACACATCACTCGATCGACACACACTGTATTGTTGGGAACGCGCCACGCCGCCAGTGATAGAAATGTCTCGTGGTCTGAGCTTTTTATCATTTGCTTGGAAAATCACCATACACAAAGTGCAAAAGTCAGAACATTTAATTCAAACCAAGGTCCCCGTCACCCTGATTGAATGTTCCTGTTACAAAATAAACATCCAAAGCCATACATTGCTTAGTGGCAGGCAACTCACAAAATGACAGGTGACTACTGCAGGGTGCACACACGCTCAGCCCAGAAACCCCCCCAAAAAATAGAAAGAAAAGTTTGCACAAGCCACTGTAAAGTGGCCATCTGGAGAAGTTACAAGTGTATATATATATATATATATATACACACACTGTGTTCTCCGCAGCCGTAAGCCTCTCCTCTCCTCGCCTCGCCTCTCCTCTCCTCTCCTCTCCTCTCCTGTCCCACAGCTTGCTCACAATGAGTCACCATCACAAAGCGTTCGTTATGACACACACAAGTCTTGCCGTGCACGTTGCCTAATAATAGACTGGCTTGAACTAGACATGCACCTCGGACCAACTCATTCACATCTTTGGGTTTGCACGATGTGGGGATCTTGTTCAAGACTCGTTAGGCTGATTAGACTAAGTGCGGTTTAGGATATGGGAATCGAGTTGGGAGTAAGAGCAATTGAAGTGTGCTTTGTTATTTAAAAACAAAACTCGGAATGGGCTGAAACCACTGATGGAACCGCAGTACAGTGTAAGCTATGAACAATTTAGTATTGCAACAAATAATCAGTATGCCCCCCCCCACCCCCACACACGCACACAAAAACAAACAAGCCAAATACACAGTATTTTGGGGATTGTAAACTCAAGGTCTTCCCTGTGGAGCAAAATGGCTAACTGGGCCAGGAAATCAGCTGCATTATGATTATTCCCGCTCTCGTTTGGAATCAATTGACAGTTGTGCTCTAGCCAGTGTTGAATTTGTGGAATGGAATTTGCTTGCCTGTGTGTCTGCTTCTTTGTGTAAGTGGATGAGCGCAAGCAAGGGACAAGGGCAGATGCATCAGTTGTACATTTGGCCTTCAGGTGGCTGGGAAAGCTTGTAGTTCTCTTTCATTGTCATGTGTTGTTTGAGCTCCGTGAGCACCATGCGCATCGTGTAAGTGTTTTTCCATCTGCACAAGCGGGGCAGGGCCTTAATGTCCACCTGCAAACAACAGCAAACCATGGACGGGTTAGGTAAGCCATCCTCAACATTTGCTCGGGCCGACAGACGGACGAGAGGGGGGGAGTCGCACTGCAGACTGGCGTGTGCGGGTGAGAATGGACACGTGTACAGTTTGCGCGCGGCACTAAACACAGTAGCGAAAGCTGCATACTTACAACGCCATTCGATGTATGTACTCCAACCATGTTGATCTTGTGCAAAAAACGGACATGAGGAGGATGATCTGGGTATCTGGGTCCACATTCAATTTTCAGACAATATATTCTGCCTTCATAGACGGTCTACAAACAAACAAACAAACAAAACTAGGGTCATAAGCTGCACTGATAACATTGAGGACTCGCAAGGTGAGGTGAGAACATCTTCACAATTCCCATGACGACAATTTGCAGTGTTGTACGGCTGTCTAAAATGTGAACAAACCGCCAAAAACATTGCAAGGTAAGACGTTTCTTTATTCCTCAACACCACGCTTGGTTCAAACTCCAAACCTTGTTTATATCGATGCCATTTCCACAGTATCCCAATGAACAAGTGAGGGTCATTTGAAAAGCACTGTCATAAATCTAAATCAATGATACGGTAATACTTGCTGCAACCCGCATGCATGTGTGAGGTAAGTACGAAAGACAAGTCTCACCTTGGGGGGGCCGATGATGGTAGCATTCCAGTGAGTGAGGGTCATATCGTCGTCGTTGACGAGGCCCCAACTCACCGTGCCGTCTCCCACTCCTTTCTGACCGTCGTCCAGTTCTTCCAGCAGCCGGAAATTGCGGGGAACCACCACATCTTCACACACGCACACACACACACAATTACAGGTCTTACTTGTTATGCCAGACAACATACACCAAAGGAAGGGCTTGCGTTATTCACACAATGGTGACCAAATAGGATATGCGGCCATGATCAAAATCACACTGGGCATGTGACACATTTCAAAGCTGTACGTGCCAATAATAGTTGCCAACCCGAGGTCAAGATCAGGGTCGGTCGGTCAGTCACTCTTATGTTGTTGTGGATGCTAAACACGGGTTCGGACTATCCTCTCGCGGAAGGATTTCAGGTTTACTCGTTTTACGGTCAGCTTTAGACAAGTCCATCAACATCATTTGCCAGGACTCTTCCAATGAGTATCCATTCCAACGTGTTGAGAATACGAGTGAACTTTTTTTCCCATTGCCGCGGCCGTGCTGTCGCAGACGTTTATTGCTATGCGGGGTTAACGCAGCATGAAATGAAGCGAACATTATGACGACTGGGACAGCGTTTAGCTGCGTTTACGTTTTGAAAAGTGCCCTTATTCTCTGATCCGGCAAACCTCATAATGGCTCAAAGGTTGGCGGCCAGTTTGCTAGTAGCTAAGCTATCAAGTACCAATGCGGGCGGGTATCAAGCACAACGGCGAGAGTCCAAAGCACCAAGACCTCACACTTCAGATTGTTAAGCTATTTTGTTGATAAAAAAATAAAAAAGCCGAACATCTCAAAGTCAATAAAAAGATATTGGCTGTGCTATGGGAAAAGAAAAAGTGAGCCGCTTACTTGATCCGTGTGGACACGCCATCTTGGTCACAGTTTGTCGGTTGCGCGCACGTACGATGTTGGGTACGTTATGGAGCGCGCGCGCGTCCGCCCGCCCGCTCAGACCAAACCAAAAAGTGTGCTCATGAACGCGTTGTATATTTGATCGTCTACCTTTCCGCTCTCGCTGCTACTTGCGTGCTTTATGTTTAAAGATGTATGTTTTGTTTTGCTGTTCCTTAGTCTAAATGTCTACACTCGTTAATATGTGGCTCATCCACTAACATTGAAATTAGAACACAGATAGACCCCCCCCCCCCTCCACAAGCAGGTAGACTGGGGAAACTTTTGTGGTATGCGAACGCCGCCTGCTGGCCATAAATAATGTTTTACTTTGGACCGGTTGCCAGCCATTCGCGTCCACGTCACCTGCCATGTTTTGGAATGTGGCAGGAAAGTGGATTCCCCCGGAGCAAAGCTACACAGGCACAGGGAGAACATGCAAACTCCGGAGGTGGAATCATACCCGCTTCCTCTGAACTGTGAGGCAGACATGTTCAGCAGTTCATCACAGTGCCTGTGTACATATATTTCTGTAGCACTACATTTTCAAATGTCATTGAGTCACGCCTTTTCAATTGATTTTCATAATTATTCCATAAATGAACACCTTTGACATAGACACACATTTACTTTGTGTTTGCTCAGTCACTAATAACAGCAGACATTTCTTGGCAAAATTAGAAAACAAGCCCTGAATGTGAAGACTGATATTGATGATATTGCTGTGTTTCTGAATAATGAACATTGAACGGGGCACAGGGTGTTTCCCTTTGACCTATCCCTCGCAACACCTCCCCCAGCTAGCTGGCAGGTCTCCATCCCCCAATTCAAGAAAAAGAAAGAGTGTGTGTGTGGGGGGGGTGGGGGGTCGCATGAATGGGTTAGTGTTTTTCCCAGGGACATGACTGCAGAGTGTTTTTCCTGACTGACAGGCACGGTCTTTCATGCACTGCTTTTCCACATTTGCCACTCATTTTCTCCGTAACTCTGCTGCGAATGCAGGCCTGTACTGTGAGACGTACACTCAGACACACAGACCTTTAAATTTCTCACTCAATGACTTAACGGAAATATTGGGTAAATGTGATTTTTGTTCAAATTACACTCTGCCTCTTCATTTTGGGGATGATGAAGCTGATATGGACATAGCATCAAGACCAAAACAATAGCATTCATTCGACTGAATTAGCAAAATACCCTTGAACAACAGTCACACTACATTATTTTATTGAATTAAATGAATGCAGCATCTTAATACAGAAAAGGATTAGGGCCAGTGAAGAAAAAAAAACGAGGGGTGACAGGATTCTGACTTTTTTTCTCAGAATTCTGACTTTATTCTCAGAATTCTGACTTTAAAGTCAGAACAGTTGACCCTGCTATTCACAGGAAATGAGGTCCAGGCAGAATAGCACAAATCTGCATATAAATGGAGGAAGGGCGCATTTTTGCCACTATGTATTCCTTCATTCCTTCCGATCTGGTAACACTTCATTTGTGTATCTCAAAGCTGCTAGCTATCAAAACCCATAAATAAAGGATGACAAATATTTGACATTCAGTGTTTTCTTACAACCATCCAAGCTTTTTATTCAATGACGTGACGTAAGTCGCATGTGTTTACTGTCCAGTCGGCCAGGAGGTGACCGGAAATCACCAGTGTTTTTTTTTTTTTTTAAACCGGCAACTTTGCTGCGTTCACCGACTGTTGGAATATGTAGCTTTTCAGTCGTGGCGTCGATTGGATTCTGGATTTGTCTTCCACTTCTAGTTGATGCATTGACTTGAAATAAAGAAAAAGAAAGCTACTTAGTCGGCCACAAGGCACAAAGGGAAGAAATACATCGTTTTTGCATGATAGGTTGAGCGGAGGACAAGCTCGGTGTTACAAAGAACAAGCGGCACTGAACGGAGCCAAATATGCCCCCCTTTGCGAAAGCCTCTTTTAACTAACTCCGAGCAAAGTCGGCGGCGCTGTTTACAGTTGGAAGCGTTTGGAGACTCCATGCAGGCGGGTGGGTGGGTAGGTGGGTGGCTGGGGGTGAACCGAGATGATGTGGAAGCTGACACGAATAGTTCATTTTATGAGCAAGTGAAACGGCACCTTTAAGCCTCAAGGGATAGATGCGCCTTTTTGCACGATTGGATTGTTGTGAAGAAATTCGCAAGTCCAAACTGGTCGAGAGTGGAATTTCTGAGCTCCGAATTTTCGATGGATTACGTTCACCGGCCGGCTTCGCATAGGCTGGATATTCGAACGGTAAACTTCATCGCGCCGCAACAAGGGCTGAGCGGTCAGTCACGCATCATTTGCACGCACACGTAAAGGTGAGTTGGTAGTGAACCTGGCTTGCGCACACGTGAACCTTGAAGTTCATCTCTCGCTCTCAACCTTTTCCCGAGGTGCACGTTAAATGGGATCGCTGCACTCAAACATCGATCTCGCAGCTTCATTTGGAAAACGCTGGCCCGAATGTCCTATTGAAAGTTTCAAACATGTACGAAGAATCGTCCGTCTGTCCGTCCGTCAGTCCGTCCGGACGCCGTAAAAAGGTCCGTCGAGTATAGATAGCCCGCGGTAGCTAAAATTTGCCAGCACGGTTTTTTTTTTTTTTTTTGGGGGGGGGGGGGGGGGGGGGGGTCCGGCTAAGTTTACTTCCCGAGCCCACAGGCGGAGTTTAACTTTGAAATCTAACTAATGGTGTGTTTCAAAACCTGTATGCCATTGTGGTGACATCATTGGTTATTCATTCGTAACGCGGCCACCCCCCGACTTGTCTGTATTTGTATTTATAAAGCACCTTTTAGTCAGTGCACGGGAATGCAGGGAACCCCGTCTAAATTGTTAACAAGTAAATAATGACTCGGGGAGTAGTGAGAGTTCTAAATGCCAGTGGTGAGGCCAGTGGGGAGGAGGCATGCAGGGCTGGGGCAGGGCAGGGCAGGGAAGGGCAGGGCAGGGCAGGGCAGGCTCCATGTAACGTCCGTCCGTCCGTCCGTCCGTCCGTGTGTGTGTGTTGAAAGTTGAGCCACTGCGGTGCAAATCTCTCTTCTCTCCTGAGTCGTGTCACCCATTGCCAGGCACCTTCTCACGGTGCAGTGTCTTCTTAAAACCTCAGCCATCTGTTACCCTGGCCTCCCTAATGGAATTGGTGGCTTAGTGTAAAGCGCCAAATGAGATGGGATACGACGCTATCCCATCAATGGTGATCATTACCTTCGCTTTGCTAAACTGCTTTCATTTGTGTCTACATCTGGCGCCACGTCGTGCATAGTTGGGCGACTTGCTCGTTATAGTGACATCTTTTCGACATCGTCGATTTGTTAAAAATGTCCACCGTAACGGCATCCCTCTTATCTGTCGTACACAGTCAATATTTGATCGAAAATGTGTACTTGGGTCAGTATGAGATGAATAATATAAAGAAATGAAACGCTTGGTGTAGGGAGGCGATTTCTTGCTCCTGCTAAGCTCACGTAGTATTTCACACCGTCAACGGATGGCTTGGAGTCAAGCGATAGGAAATCAAGCAATTGTGTCAGTGTGAATTGTGCTTCTGGTTTTTGATGGGCTGCTGGGAGCACGTGGTGTGTCATCCTTGCCCATCACACACACACACACAGGTGTCGCGCTGTCATGACGGTGTAATGAGCAAGTGAAGAGCTGTCGAGGACACACAAAGGTGCTACTCTTTCATTGCGCAAGTGTTGAATTGCCATTATGAGCTGGCTACACTTATTCCTCCTTTGAATGAAAAAAACTCTTCCATGATGCTGCTACAAATGAGCGCCAAAATGATGACGCACGATCCTAACTGAAATAACTTGAGACAGGAATTTGTGACCATTCGTAATGCTTCAGGCACAATGCAAAAGTGCTCATTCTAAAGCCCCCTGTGAAGAAGAATACGTATCAAAGTCTTTGAGCCAACACAGACGAACGAACGAGGCTGTTTGATCAAACAGGGATGAATTGAACAAACCAGAGCCCAGTCTTACGCTCTTGTGCTCTAATATCTGCTACCATGGCCAGATTAAATACTCAATTTAATTATGTGGCCAAGCATTAAGTCACTAACCTTATCAGTATGGTCTGCCTACTTAATGTGAGCCAACACATGGAATCAGATTATGGACAATATGCTGCTTCTGCTGCTACCAGAAGTGCAGCCAGTCAGTCCATTCCAAACAAAAATGGTAGTCCTTGATTGAAAAGATGACTTGGAGACAAGCGACGGGCCATGTAGTGTAGGGCAGATGTCCGCCCGGTGGGGCGCCCGCCCTCTTTTGGGCCATTATTTGAATGATCAGTTCCAAAACAAATGTCATCATTTGCAATTGACTGCTACGGCGCCTTATGTACACAATAGGTCAATTGATTTCATAACAGCAGCTGTTAAATGTCGGCGGTGGACCGAGGTAAGCTCGGGACGCCTTTTCACGATTATTTCTCGAGCCGATTGACCTCGTCCGTAGTCAGCACTTTCTGCCTTTCTTGGTATTTACACTAACAGCATTCGATATGTGGTTGTTTTAGGCAGCGTAGCATTCCACAAGTGTAGCGTGACGTACTCGCGTGGTTCCCTGTGTGCTTGTTGTCCTTTCTCGGTCGGCCGGCCGGCCGGCCGGCTTAATCCCCTCCCCCATGAGTTGGTTTTATATAAAGCGGCGAGGTGGAATAATGGCAAAACATGAGTGCCTGGAAGTGGCTTTTACAAAAGAGCTTTTGTCTATCCCGTGCCACCATTTGAATAGCCAAGAAGCACATACCTAAGTGGGTTTCACATACGTACGGACGTACGTACGTACGCTGGTGCCGATCCATTGCTTGGTGAACCTGACGCAACCATTGGTGCCCCTCTGCCTACTTTGCATATGACACCGGCACTTGTGAGGAGTTTACTTTTCATTTGTTTTCGGTCTGTTCCATGTGGTCGTCGCACGTATCCACAGAGGGTGGCGAGGTCCTTTTGTTACGTTCCCGTCCGTGGTTGGAGAGAAGGCTGTTCTTACGGAGTAACCAACCGGAGAGCAGCGTTTGGAGATGGGGAGGGAAGGGGGGGTGCTGAGCGGTGAAGGCATTCTTCTGGGAGAATGTGCCTTTCTTTCCATGTACTTGACATGTTAATCCACGTACTCCTCACCTTAGCTTGGTCTTGTCATTTTTCAAATCTAAAAAAAAAAAAGAACCCTAACAGATGATTCCAAAACACCTTTGGTTTTAGCTCTAAAATGGAAAATGTTACAAGATTCTGTCATTTCCAGTCTGCCCCTGATTTAAAGCTATTCCCAAATATCCACATACAGTAAGTACGTACATTGGCCACCGTGAGTTTCCATGGAATCTTGAAAAGCGAGATTGTACGACAACTTTTCTACGGACAGCTTGTGGCGAAAGGACGACAAAGAAATGGAAGCGCCGCTTCATCGGAAAGAGCACACCATTTGCAGCCGAAAGGGAGTCTCTCGGGGGGAAAGCGGCTGGGAAAAAGGGGGTTGCTATGTAACGCCCCATGTGAATGTGAAGGCATGTCCAAAGTTCAGGACCCCGGCCGGCTCAGCGCTGCCAGCAGCTAGCGTACAAGCGCAGCACAGTGCTCGACACTCTGGGATACGGACGGGAAGCCGGCCGGCAACGTGCCCTTTCAAATGATGCACGGAGCAATTAAAGGGAGCGACAAAGAAGCAAAAAAGACATCGGACTTCACGATTAGGGAAGAAACGGCACTCATTCGGACAAAAATACTCCACACCGTTGTCGAGTGGTCCGTACGGTACGTCAGCAAAATCCATCATTTGAAATGACTCCAATGGTCGTGGAGTCTGAATCGAGCGGCAATAGCACAGATGGGACAGCAGACCTGTTCCTCTCCATTCAAAGCAGTCATTGGGTGAAGGCAACAGCTCAAGGCTACAGCTGGGCTGATACGAAGCAAAACCATAACACCGCACTGGGTTGCTGGGAGAGCAGAAGAAGACCACAAAATCCAAGAGAGAGCCTGGAAGGAATCCAAAATAGCAATCTGATGGCCAATTTGGAGCTTGCAGCACACAACAAAAGTAGAGCAAAAAAAGGCAACCTTTCAATACGGGGAGTCTTTTTGGAATCATGGCAAAAAACAGTGGCAACTGAATGCTGCTCATACACCTGAAGAAAGAAAGGACGGACGGACGGATAGGAGCAGCTTGCCAGACGATACAAAGAATCAATCCCCCATGAGCTGATGCGTTTGCGCTCACGCTTGTGTGACATTTTGCACAAGTGCGAGAGCTGCGCTGAGCCTGTTCAAAGTTGACACTGGCCTTCTGCTTTAACAATGCCGCTCCACTCACGACATACGTAGCGGATGGATGGAGTTGGAGAGCTGCAATCGTGTTAGGTTCGGAAAGGGCCCACTTTTGGGTCGAAGGAAGGGGCAACGACACAGTCATGGCACGTTGGCTTGAGTGTGGTGTAAAGTCCACTCCCCGCCCCGTCCCGTCTGGCGGCCCGTCCCCTTGGCCCAAACCACATCCCAGCGGCAGCTATTTAAAGCGGCGGCGGCGGCAGCGGTAGCGGCGGCTGCATGTCGTAGCAGTAGCCACACCAACACACGCCTCCCCCCCATCTCATGCCTGCTGAGGCTTTTCTCTCTTTTCTTCATATGTATTTCCCTCAGCTCAGCTCAGCTCAGCTTACCTTCTCCATCCCTCTGCCAATGATTGTGTTGTTTTTCAACGCCGATACACAAACAAAGCCATGTCGCTCACGATACTCACCATACTTGTGTTCTTAAGTGGAATCCTTCCGTCCAACTTCTCTGTCAGGTCAGGCTCCTCCCTCTCTCTCCGCTTGATGGCAAAGAACGTCTATGGAACCGATTGCGTTATTCAATGTTTTCCAACTTCTCCGAAACGTTAAAGGATAGGCACAAAGGCGTTTATCTCGGCGGCAAGACAAGGTGACTTTCCCGGAGCGGGCAACATTATCTCTCACATTGTGTCCTCTCCCGCTTGTCGGCCAGGAACTCCAAATTTGACATTGTCATTTTTCTACTTGCTTTCAAAGTCACCTTGTTTGTCTCGCTTCCGTGATAGCTAGCGTGCGGGAACGAGAGTCAAACCAAATTCATCTACCTCGTTCATTGAGCTCTCAAATGGGTTGGTTCAGAATATGGGACCTTTGAATTTTCTGATGTGGGAATGGAGCAATATCCATCCGAACAGTACAAGCCTGCCTGCGGTGTGCTTGTCTGACCTTTGACATGGTGAAATGGAATCCACATTCAATAAATGGACAGACGTGTGACCAAGTAGGCCAGTGACAATTGATTTCAAGCAGAACCCTCATTGGGATGGGATGGGAGGAATGGGAGGAATGGTGAAGCTGTGAAGCAAACATGCTAACTAGCCATTGTGCCGTGCCGTGCCGTGCCATCAACTACTGTATTTGAATGAGCATTGAAAGAGAGCAGCCTCCCTCTGTTACTGGCCATACTGCTGTGAGCTTAGATGAGTCATAAATCACGCTTATGATATGTTCCACCTCCCCCTTTGCTTTTTTTTTTAATCAGATGTGCATCTGGCCTGGCTTGGATTGGTTTCTCTGGGAATAGATTTAGAGCATCACGTGATGCATCTAGGACGACGGACAGCTGAGGTGCCGCGTTGTTATTATTCCCCTCTGGTTCATAGCGCTATCAGACAAATGGATTTGGAATGGATGTGTGTGTGTGTGTGTGTGTGTGTGAAAGTGAGAACCCAGACTTTGACATTGTGCCACAGTGGCACAATAACAACTGGAGTCAGTATTGTTTTTTTTTAGTTTAATCAGAAAACAACAACAACGCCCCCGCCCCCATCCCGTGCTACATGTGTCAGAGCAAACGTTCTTGCTCGTGTTGCTCATCAAGCAACTAATTAATAATTCCTGCCTTGTGGCCAGATGGAAGCAGAGTGCAGCCTGACCTCCGAGGTCAGGTCACTTAGACTTAAATGCGCTTGATGCTTTGGGTGAAGTCAGAGCAGAGGCAGTAGCCAGTAGCTGCTCTCGCAGTACAAACACACTGCTTGTGTGTGTGTGTGCATAATGAGTAATGGAACGCTGACCCTGGTGCTGTCTGGGATCCAACGGGCTTATTCGAGTGGATACATTGTATTTGATTGGAGATACGGAAAGACAAACAGGGCAAATTAAAAATGTAGGCCAGTCCTATCGTACGCTACGTGCCTTTTCACGGAAAACTAATGTGGTATGAAGCTGAAGCCGGAACGCGCTTTGATGGCCGACTCCAACGTAGCGCGAGTGATTTCATTTCACATGACTGTGCCGCTTGTTTCAAATGAAAGCCTTTTGGTTTGTCCAACCTGTTATTTTAGGACAGCGCTGCAGCTGAAAATAATCTCCAAAGTATGATGAACAGCTAGCGAAAACACGACAAGGAGCACACTACAAAATGTCACGCAGTATCCCCGCCGCGCCGGCACATTTGTGCCACGGCTAAAACGTGTCATCTTCCAAAAACAAACAAACAAAAAAAAGCTCGTTTTCAAAAGCCCCATTTCTATGTCAACACTCGTGACTGCCTATCAGAGACACCTTTAGCTGCATGTTTTGACTTTCGGTTGACATCTTCAGCCGGAAAGCCAAAGTCGAGAAGGCAAAGCTCGACTCTGATTGGCTGCGGACCTTTGGCGGCCTCGCTTACCTGCTCGGGCGGGGTCAGCTGATGAAAGCGCTTTTGCGCCCGTGCTTCTTTCTCTTTCATTTCAAATTGTGAGTCATATTTGGCGCCCGCCGCAAGCGACAGTTTCCTGACAAAAGCAGTCCAAAGCATTGTGCCGAGTCCAGCCCTCAGGGTCAGAGCAGGTTGGTCGTGGGAGGGACGTGACTCACACATTCAGACAGTGGCTGGCGCTCTTCTCATGCCGCATTAAGCTGATAGGTAGCTCGCTCTAGTTATCACACAGTTCAATTGGATTAGGGGACACGCATTGTGAACTTTCACAGATTGTATCCTCGGAGACAGAACGAGCGCGCTTTGCAACCTGGCTGGCTGGCTGCCTGGCTGCCTGGCTGGCTCAAGCGCCGGCCGGTGTCCTGGAGATGCCTGGCCATTCTAAAATGGATCTTCCAAGCCATCAATAGCAGCAGCGCTGGGGGAAACGTTTACATCCTTCATTTACTGTTTGAAATTCTTTCTCCCTAACAATGACTGTGACAAACGAGCGCTTCCATTTGCCAGTCGTGTCTCGTGTCCATAAGTGGCCCTTTCCGTATGCTGGGCTGGCTGGACAAAGTCAGCCAGACAAGGTCAAAGGTTGTGTTTGCATCATTTGCCCACTGAAGCTGGCAGCCAAGTAGGCAGGCGGGCGAGCAGGCGGGCAGCCACGCAGGCAGGCAGGCAGGCAGGCAGGCAGGCGGGCGGGCAGCCACGCAGGCAGGCAGGCAGGCAGCCACGCGGCCTGTAATCATTCCATGACGATGCCTCAGACTCGTGTTGGGCTAGATGATGTCCGTTTCAAATATCATCACAACGGCCTTCTCGTATCGACCAACTTGAAAGTAGAAGTGAGTTAGGGTGAGCAAAATTTGAATGGGAAGAAGCTTCCCAGTGCCTGCAATTATTTCCAAGTATTGAGTCTCAAAAGTGTACAGCATTTCTTTTGTTTTGTTTTGTTACTGGAAGTTACCTATCATGAAACGAAACGCTCGATTGAGGTTGTCTTTTCGTGTACGGCAGATTCCTTTGTTCCGACAAATAAGAATTTGAAGAGGTTACCTGCTGGACCCTTTGGACTGCGATGCCTTTTTGTGCGTGATGTCTGCAACAAGTGCTGCCAGGTTAAGAGGTCCAACGCCTCTGTAACACAGCAGCAAAGGAAGCCAACGGTGAGTTGGGAGCTTTCTCAAACTTGTTGTTTGTAGCATCCTATATGGAAGTCACTCGACATATTTAAAGGCCTTTCGTCCTCTCTTTCTTTCTCTCTTTGTCTCTGTCTCTCTCTCTTTCTTTCTCTCGCTCTAGATGCCAGCGAGGGCGATACGTTGCCTCCAAGCCATCGCAGTGCGATGGCTGCTGCTGCTGGCGACGGGCCGGGGCCTTCGGTCCGAGCCGGCTTTTGTCCTTTACCCCAGCTTCGTACGCAACGACACGGAATTTGAGCACTTGGCCTTGCACCCTGACCCCGAGGTGGGCGGAGTTTACGTGGGCGCTCGCGACCACTTGTTTCAGCTGGACAAATCCCTGCAGCTGGAAGCGGAGGATCCCACCGGCCCGGTCAAAGACAGCAGAGAATGCTTGCCTCCCGTCACGGAGAGCAACTGCCCTCAAGCCAGGCTCACCAGTAACCACAACAAGCTCTTGCTGATCGACCCCTACTCCATGGAGCTGATCACCTGCGGCAGCGTCAACCAAGGCATTTGCCAGAAACGAAGTCTCCGCTCCGTCGACCGGGTGCTCTTCTCGGCCGAGACGCCGGTGGACACCCAGTACGTAGCGGCCAATCACCCCGACGTCAGCACCGTGGGCCTGGTGGTTCGCTCCCATCCGCAAAGACGGCCCGTTCTCTTTGTCGGGCGGGGCTACACCAGCAGCCAGCCGCCCATCGCCACGCGCAACTTGGAGCAGGAACCCATTTTTTCTTACGAGGAAACGGCCAAGTTGGCCGTGGCCGGCCGCCTCTCCGAATACGATCATCATTTCGTGGCCTCCTTTGCCCACCGCCATCACGTCTACTTCCTCTTCTACAGGCGAGATCTGAAATCCAAATCGCGCGAGTACCGCACTTTTGTCTCTCGCGTGTGTTTGGACGATCAAGCCTATTATTCCTACGTGGAGGTGCCCTTGACGTGCCGTTCCCGGGCGGGCAAGAATTACAATCTCCTTCAAGCCGTCCGGCTGGGCTTCTCCAAGGACGGCACGGCGGCTCCAGGCTCCGAGATCCTTCTCGCTGTCTTTTCCACCCGCTCGGCTTCGTCCAACGGACCCGGCGAAGACTCCGCCCTCTGCGTCTTTGGCCTGGAAGACGTGGACCGCAGGATTAACGCCACCAGAGACCTGTGTTACACAAAGATGGGCAGAGAGGCCGGCGTGGAGACGGCCTACATCGAATACGAAGTCAAATCCAACTGCGTCAACCTTCTGGAGGTGAGTTCACGCTGGCAAAGGAACAGAACTTTGTCATACACCGATGGAGTGCAGAGTGAACGAATGAATGCATGCATGCATGAATGAATGAATGCATGCATGAATGAATGCATGAACGATATGATATGATATATGTATAGAAAAAGGACATCTATTGACCCTTAATGCTGTCGTTTAGAACACTCTGGAACGGTACCCTTGCGGCTCTGATCACACGCCCAGTCCCATGGCTAGTCGCATCGCCGTGGAAGCCCAAACCATTTTGGATAGCCCCTCCGCTCGGCTCACGGCCGTCGCGGTGAGCGTGAGGGCGGGACATACCATTGCCTTCTTGGGAGACTCCAAGGGGAACCTGCACAAGGTAGGCTCAATGCGGGCGTGCGTGCGGGCTGGCAGGCCGGCGGCTTGCCCCTTTTGACATCATTTCAAACCCTGGCCTGTACTTTGGTGGTGTTAGTAGTACAAAGGCACCCATTGTGGCACCGTGACATCACATTTCTCTCGTGCCCAGCCAACAGAGCTGCACATGGCATGAAATTGAATAGAAGCTAGCGAGCTAGCAAGCTAGAACCTTGCAACCTTGGATTCTTATTCTCCTACGAGCCACTGTCACAGCAGAGTGTTTCGATCCTGCCAACGGCAATGAAAGTAACCCAAGGGCTGCTCAGACCTGCGGCTCAGCGGCCCGGGCCTTATCTTATCCGGAGCTTAGGACCATGGCCGTCTCGTGAACTTCCCAAAGCCATATTTTTAAGGCAAACAAGTGGAGTTCAAAATTGCAAGTTGCCTTCACTTGACTCGGCAGAATTATTGACAGAATCGCTCAGTTGCGCTCAAGCATTTTTGTGTTTGTCAGGTGTTCCTCGGGCCAAACGGCGAGGTGGAGGAATACGCCGTGAGCGTCGTTCAGCAGAACGCGGCCATCGGGTCGGACCTTTTCCTGGATCGAGAGGAGCGCCATGTGTTCATCATGACCCCTAACATGGTACGCCGCGATATCGGCCGCCGCCGTCTTTCCCGAAGACCGCCGACTCTTCTCTTCTCTTCTCCTCTCCTCTCCTTCCTCGCGTTTGCAGGTGCAAAAGAGGCCCGTGGCCGAATGCGCGCAGCACCCCGACTGCCGCTCCTGCCTGCGGGCTCACGATCCCTACTGCGGCTGGTGCGTCCTCCAGGGAAGGTAAGGTCGGCGACGATACAAATGTGACGTCATCTCGATTTGCCGGAAAGGACACGGCTTGATGATTGCGATTGAAATTGAAATAGAGATTTGCAAAACCGAGAAAAGAGTGTTCCAATGCCAAAAGTTGCTGGCCGTTCCCTTCCCTCGCAGCCATTTCATTGTTTATGTGCGCCCAATGTTTAGGTTTGCCCTTGACTGACCAAATTGAAGTCAGTCTTGGTGCAATGTCCCGTGCATAGCCAACATTTGACGACGTGTCGCCAACCGCTCCCTTTCCTGCCTCCGCAGATGCCTTTTGCAGTCCGAGTGTCGGCGCGGGAACCGGCGCGGCCCGTGGCTTTGGAGCTTTGATATGGAACAGCAGTGTCTGGCTGTCCAAGAACTCAAGCCCTCAAATATCAGCAGGGGGGAAAGCAGGACGGTCAGTGCGGCCTGCTTGGGAAGGAACTGTTTGCTTTGGAATGTGACATTTGCAAATGTTCTCTCGGGCCTCGCCCCAGGTGTCTTTGTCCATCGCGGGGCTTCCGCTGTTGGAACAGGGCGAATCGTACTGGTGTTACTTGGCCGGGCTGCGCAGCCCTGCCACCGTCACTGCCGGCGGGGTCTCCTGTCATTCTCCGCACCCCGGCCAAGTGCCAGCGGTGCCTCCTGGACAGGGTGAGTTGCTGGAATTGTCAAGTCAGTGCCATATGAGAAGTAGGGCTCTCGCCATGGAATCCATTCATCAAATAGCCACGGATCGCAAGCGCTGAGCCTGGCCGGACAGACGGAGCCCGTCCCGGCATGCTGACTTGTTGTGATTTTTGGTCCTGGCAGATTTTGTCACCGTCCCCTTGTCTGTTCGTTTCGGCGACGTGACGGTGGCGGAGCGGGATTTCACCTTTTACGACTGCACGGCCGTCAAGCAGCTTTCGGGGAGTATGCTGTGAGGACAGACGGGCGGACGGCCGTGGCTGAACGGGATTGTCTTTTTGGATACTTGTCGAGCCTTCATCCCTCTCTGTGTCCATTTCCAGGTGCCGCGGTTGCGTCCTGAGCCGATGGGCTTGTAATTGGTGCGTTCACCAGCACACGTGTACCCACAAGCCCACCTGCGACCGAGGCGTGATCATCTATAATCAACACGTGAGTATCGCGATGGGCCGGTCAAGAGCGCAGCTCCAAACGTTTGCCGTGCCATTTGCACTTCTGTTTCTCTTCTGGCTGCAAATGCAAAATGAACGCTGCTGGTTCCGAATTTGGACAGCAGTGTAGGAAGATACCGCCGTCTCTATGTAGTATGTTCTCAGTTATTTCTGTTTGTTCTTTTGGCTTTTCTTTTGATTCATTTTTGTCCCATCTGCCAAACCACCACAGTTTCAACTACCCACCTCAGCTCCTCCCACGAGCAAAACCATCCAAGTTTTCCCAACCCCCAGCCCCAGCGCCAGCCCCAGCGCCGGCGCCGGCGCCAGCCCCAGCCCCAGCCCCAGCGCCAGCACGACAGCCAGCCCGACAACTGTCACAGTCGCGCCCTCAACGGCGGCAACAACTACCGCCGCAACTTCTACGGCTCCTCTTGCTGCAGCGAGCACTCGGGCGCCGAGCGCCTCACCCGCCGTTGCTCCTCAGATGAGCGTCCCGTACACCAGCCCTCCCCCCTCCAGCAGCAAAGCCGCACCTATCACCTTTGGGCCCCCGGACCCTACGACCGGGAAGGAGGAATCTCTCCGTGCGGCTGAGATGACGTTCATCACCCAAAGAGACTCGGAGCGTCGTGCCGAAGCCACGACAACTTCACCGTTATTACAGCCCGTAATGCCTCTGCTCATCCCACCGCCCCCCGGTGATGACGATGAGGTGGTGACAGAGTCGCCCTCCACGGCCACCCAGGACCCCGGGGGAACATTGAGCCGGGCGGAGCCGACGTCATCCGGCTTCCCTCCGCCTGCACCCTCTCCCACGGGACAAGCCACAAACCGGTCCGAGTCTTCCAGCTCAGCGGATCCGACGCAGGCGCCGACCTCGGCGCCGCCCCCAGACTCCGAAAGCGAGCCCGAGGAGGCCCGAGATGACGGCACGGTCCCGGCTGAAAAGGACACGGCCACGTTTTCAGCCACCGCCGTGCTTTCGGGCGATGGCGAAGTTGAGCGCGCGTCCCCCCCGCTTTATTCCCACTTGCTGGATACCCAAGTGGACTACCAGTATGATCCTGCTGACGGCTTCCTCCCGGTGAGTTTAGATACGGCTGGCCAACGGCGACCTCCCTCCCTCCCTCCCTCCCTCCCTCCCTCCCTCCCTCCCTCCCTCCCTCCCTCCCTCCCTCCCTCCCTCCCGCTCTCTCTCTCAGCTCCCGATTGGATTTTGCAAATCTCCTCATCATTTGACACATCTTTTCCTTTTTTCGTGTGTGTTTTGCATTTTCATTTGTAATTCCTTTTGCGCATACTTCCATCCATACGTCGTTTCCTTCGGGGATGTGAAGAAGCGAGGAATGAGCGAGCGCTTGGCCGGCCGGCCGGCGCTTGTGCTTGTTTTGACCAACAGGGGGATGAAGAGTCTTATGTAAGCTGGGGTTCTTCGGCTTGCCCGTGCGTGGAGAAGGTCCAGGGCTCATCCTTGCTCCCTGTCAGAGTGGAGAGGAAAATCACTTTACTGGCCCGCAATCTGCATCTGTATCAGGTACGTCCACACAGTCCATCGACGGCCAATCGTAGTCGAGTAGGATTAGCGTCGGCTGCGACCAAACAAGTCTTGTGCTTGTACAGGATGGAGAGCTGGACTACCAGTGCGTGTTGGTCATTGAGGGCCAAACGGTGGTGGTGGACGCCTACGTGGAGACGGATGACATCAATCCGTCCAACTTTGACATCACCTGCCAGCTGCACCAGGTGCGGTGTGGGACGCTGGCCCGAAAGAAACAAATCACGTGCTCACTTTCTCGCTTCTCCAGTACACGTATTCTGCTCCCGTGGAGGAATATCAAGCCACGGTGTACGTGAAGAGGAGGGACACGTTCCACGTGGACAGCTCCCCCGATCTTTACGGTAAGTTGTCTGCCCTGCGGCCGTTTTGCTTGGAGCAAAACGTGAGTAACGCCGGCGCTCTCGTCCATCCTCAGTGACTTTGTACGACTGCTCGGTGGGCCGCGCCGACTGCAGTCGCTGCCGCACGGCCGAGAGCAAGTACGCTTGCGTGTGGTGTGGAGAGGCGCAGGCCAGTTGTTTGTATTCGGGTTTGTGCGTCCAACCCGTACAGCGGACGTGCCCTGCTCCCGTCATTCTTTCGGTGAGCGCTTCCGTTTCGTTCTCCTCCCAATGAATTGAGCGTTCAAATGAAATCAACTTGTCTCTGTCTGTCTGTCTGGCTGTCTGTCTGGCTGGCTGGCTGTCTGTCTGTCTGGGTGTCTGGCTGGCTGTCTGTCTTTCCTTCAGATTGAGCCGCTTTCCGGCTTGCTGGAAGGCGGCACTCTGGTGACCATCACTGGCTCCAACCTGGGCCAAAAAGCAGAGGACGTCCTGGGCTCCGTGTCGGTGGCCGGCGTCCCCTGCGTGGTTCTACCCGCTCTCTACCAAGTCTCCTCCAGGTAGAAGATTGAAGTGATTTCATGTTCCATGTTGATATTTCAACTTGATGTGATGATGTGAGCACTTTGACTCTTCAAGTACATTTCAGTCCCCTTCCTTTTTTTCTACGCACACACACACACACACACACACACACACACGCCATTGTACTGTGTCTGGCAGGATTGTATGCAAAACCAAAGCCAGCCAAGGAGAGAAGGTGGGCCACGTGTCTGTTGAAGTGAGCGGCGGAGACTTTGGCTTGTCCAAACAAACGTTCAGCTTTCAGGTACTTTTCCAGATGCAGGCTGCGAGATTGTCATCGGACGATCAACGCAGCACTCAATGGACTGATCTCGATGCCTCCAGGATCCGTTTGTGATGGGAGTGTGGCCCGAAAGAGGTCCCGAGGCCGGCGGAACCACGCTGAGCATCAGCGGGCGAAACCTTTTGACGGGACATCCTTCCGACCTGGCTGTCACTGTGGGGGGAGTGCCCTGCCCTGTGTGAGCTGAGCTGAGCAGAGCAGATCCCTTTCTCACCTCTTTGTCGATATCTCGTATGAATTTGGTGTCCCGTTCGACGGACCGTCGAGCATCATGAGCAGACACACTGTAGGCCCGAATTAAAAGCATAACGTTTTCTTTCCTAGTCGCTTGACGTTCCCGTGGTTAGTCAAAATGAAGGAGGACATTTGAAATGGACAGGGAGGGAGGACAGTAACAAAAGAGTCCAGATCGGGGGTGCATCAGTGTCTGACCCAATTAGAACATTTTCAGGGATTGTGCAATTTCCCGTTGCTGAAAAAAAGCTCCATCGCACACAAATGAGCCTTGAGAACCAACGAATGAATGGGGCTCCTCCTTAGGGTGTCCGAGGTGGAGAGCTCCGGTCTTCGGTGCGTGACGGGTCGCAGCAACAAGACGGGAAACCATCGGGTCACTCTGCATTACGGCGGCAGTCAACGCCACTTCCACGCTGGGCCTTACCGCTACACGCACAACCCCAATATCACCCACGCCGAGCCAGCCAAGAGCTTCCTCAGGCAAGCGGCACAAGCAGTTGCGCGCGCGCGCAGTTCACGCGCCTCATTTGACAGACATACGTACGTACGTATCTCCTGTTTAGCGGCGGTCGACTGATCTACGTGTCGGGCCACAACCTGGACGTGGTGCAAGAGCCCCGGATGCTCGTCACCGTGTCTCCCGGCCGGAAAAAGCGCCGGAGCAGCGGTTCGCTTTGTTCCGAAGATCTCCCCTGCTCCGTCAAACAGGTACGTGGAGAAGGAAGGAAGGAACGAACGAACCAACCAAAGAACGAACCAACCAAAGAACGAACGAACAAACAAACGGTCTTTTTCCATCAGTTTGCAGAACGTTGCACGGTCAATTCCTCCTCCCTGATCCTGTGTCGATCGCCGACGCTGGACCCGTCCGTTTGGGGCTGGACCGCGGTCACCGTGGAGTTTCTTCTGGACAACCTGCGCTTTGACGTCAAGGCGGTGAACGCGCGAGCCTTTAGCTACGAGCCCGACCCTGTCCTGCGCCCCTTGAACCAGCAGGACCCTCTCAAGGCGTATCGCTACAACCCCGGCAGCTTCATCCAGCTCGAGGTCACCTGGCTTGTCCGTCCGCCTCCAGATAGCGTTTGTTTGGTTAAGATTGCCAACCAGATGCCGCCGCCGCCGCCGCGCTTCTGCAGGGAGAAAATCTGGACCTGGCCATCAGCAAAGAAGAGGTGGTGGTGTTAATCGGGGAGGGCGTGTGCGCCGTTAAGACGCTGACTCGAAACCATCTGTACTGCGAACCGCCGCCTCGACAGCCGGCGTCGGCCAATAACGGCAAGAAAAACGAAGCTTCCGACAACCTGCCCCAGTTCACCGTGAGTCACGTCGGAAGATCCCAGCGGCGGCGTTTGATTTTGGTTGCGTCCTGACTCTTTTCTCTTTGCTGCCAGGTCCAAATGGGCAACTTAAACTTCTCCCTGGGCAAGGTTCAGTACGACACTCTAAGCCCAGCCACCTTTCCCCTGGAGGCTCAGATCGGAGTGGGAGTCGGGGCGTCCGTGGTCGCGCTCGTTGTCCTCATCATTGTACTCGCGTACAGGTTTGTAGCGCAACGGCGGCCGCAACGTAGATACCGCATGGACATCGATGCAGATACATATGCGCACAGAGCTCCAGTCACATGACCGGCTAAAGCGCGTTTCACGGCTTTAAGCTGACAAAAACAACCACGCTGTTGGAGAGCAGAGACTGCAGAGAGACTTGACTTCTGGTCTCTCTCTCTTTTTGTCAGGAGAAAGAGCAAGCAGGCTTTAAGAGACTACAAAAAGGTTCAAATCCAACTTGAAAACCTCGAAACCAGTGTGAGGGACCGCTGCAAGAAGGAGTTCACAGGTGAGCATGGATGGAAGGCATGTCAAACCCGATCCGGCTGTCTGATCGAGCGAGCGAGCGAGCGAGCGACCGACCTTTGACACCCTCTGAGCCAGACCTGATGACGGAGATGATGGACATGTCAAGCGACCTGGTGGGCTCGGGCATCCCTTTCCTGGATTACCGGATGTACGCAGAACGCATTTTCTTCCCCGGCCACCGGGAGTCCCCGCTGAGGCGAGACCTGGACGTTCAGGAGTGTCGTCGGCAGACGGTGGAGCGCGGTCTGGTCAAACTATCCAACCTTCTCAACAGTAAACTCTTCCTGACCAAGGTAGGGTCGGCAGCGTCGTGAGGGAGGTCTACCTTTGATGTGATATCAAACTAACATTTCTCGCTCCCCCCCCCCCCAAGTTCATTCATACCCTGGAAAGCCAGCGGACTTTTTCCCCCCGAGATCGCGCCTATGTGGCCTCTTTACTTACGGTGGCGCTGCACGGCAAGCTGGAATATTTTACCGATATCCTCAAAACCCTGTTGAATGACCTCGTGGAGCAATACGTGGCCAAGAACCCCAAACTGATGCTGCGGAGGTGGGTGAGAAGAGAGAGAGAGGGGGGGGGGGGAGGGCGGGAGGGAGGGAAGGAAGGAGGGAGGGCCTTTTTCAATTCAGATGCAGCACTTTTTGTCATCTTCTTCAGAACTGAGACAGTGGTGGAGAAGCTGCTGACCAACTGGATGTCCATCTGTCTCTATGCTTTCCTCAGAGTGAGTCAAAGTCAAACACAGAGTAGCAATGCTTGGTGTTGTCGTCATCTACAGCCGTATATAACTGGCAAGTTTTGTTTTGGCAGGACTCTGCAGGGGAGTGCCTTTACATGCTTTTCAGGGCAATCAAGCACCAGGTGGACAAAGGGCCGGTGGACGCCGTCACAGGCAAGGCCAAATACACGCTCAACGACAACCGCTTGCTGCGAGAAGACGTGGAGTACAAGACGCTGGTGAGCAGGAAGGCAATCTCATTTTTCTTTGCGCAAATGTGACACGAGCGGCTTCTCTCCAGACACTTAATGTGCTGGCGCAAGGCGGAGGAGTCAACGAGTGCCAGCCGGTCCCCTCCAAAGTGCTGGACTGCGATACCATCACGCAGGTCAAAGAGAAGCTGCTGGATCAGGTGTACAAAGGCACCGCCTTCTCTTACCGGCCGCATACGGACTCATTGGACCTGGGTGAGAATAGATTGTAAAAAAAAAAAAAAAAAAAAAAGCCTTCCTTTTAGCTTTTCTGGCCTCCATTGCACCCCCATTCCCTGCGCTGTGCATGTGCGACCAAAGGTTTTGAGCAAAATTCACTCTTGCACACTATTGGCTCTTGTTAGAGTGGAGGTCCGGTGTTGCCGGTCATCTTATTTTGTCCGATGAAGACTTAACATCTGTGGTCCAGAGCAATTGGAAACGTCTCAACACCCTCCAGCACTACAAGGTGACGCACGACGACTGTCTGCTCCATCTCGACCGAGAATGCTATCAAAGAAATCGACGTGATCCTTTGCGCTGTGCTTCAGGTCCCAGATGGCGCGACGGTAGCTCTGGTTCCTCGGCATTCCAAACACATTCACCATGACCACCACGACTATGTGGCTGGAGAGAGTGAGTGAGCGAGCGAGCGAGCGAGCGAGCCATTGACCTCTGTACATACGATGGATAGACAGACAGCTGTGGTGGTCAAAGAGGGAGGGAGGGAGGGAGGCAGGGAGGGAGGGAGGGAGGGAGGCAGGGAGGGAGGGAGGGAGGGAGGCAGGGAGGGAGGGAGAAATCGGCCTCTCAAGTGGCTTGAAACGCTGTCTCCTTTGTAAGGGGCGGGGCATCAATTTGAGTACTATCTTTGATAGGTCAAGTTCATTTGAAGCCATTTCCATGACAGAAACGCCCATGTTGGAGGACGCAGACGAAGGCGGCGTGAGACTGTGGCATCTGGTGAAGGCCAGCGAAGAGCCCGAGCTGCCCAAACATCGCAGAGGCAGTCTGAGGGAACGAGAGAGGGCCAAGGCCATCCCGGAGATCTACCTGACCCGCCTGCTTTCCATGAAGGTCCGCATGCACGCACGCACGCACGCATCTGGAGACGGAGGCATATTTTGCAAGACATCCAACGTCCCTCTTTCCTTTCAGGGTACCCTGCAAAAATTTGTCGACGATTTGTTCACGGTCATCCTCAGCACCAGTCGACCCGTCCCGCGGGCTGTCAAATACTTCTTTGACCTGCTCGACGCCCAAGCCGCTCAACACGGCATCTCGGACCCAGAGACCATCCACATTTGGAAGAACAACAGGTGCGGTGCGGCGCGGTGCGGACGCGGCGAGCGTCGCTTTGGCCAAACCGGCAGCGTCCACTCATCCACTCGCCCGCTTGTCCACTTGTCCTCCGTCATTGCAGTCTCCCGCTGCGTTTCTGGATCACCATTGTGAAGAACCCCCAGTTGATTTTTGACGTGCAAGCCTCGGACCACGTGGATGCCGTGCTGTCGGTCATCGCTCAGACCTTCATGGACTCCTGCACCATCGCTGAGCACAAATTGGGACGGGTAAGGGGAGTTTGCCTTTCCCGATCTCCTTTTCAATTCTGAGAGGGTGTCTCTCGCTCGCCGCAGGATTCGCCCATCAACAAGCTGCTGTACGCTCGAGACATCCCCCGTTACAAACAGATGGTGGAAAGGTACCAAAGCCGTCTCTCCTTGCTAGCGAGCGAGCGCACGCCCATCAACTGACGCTCTTGCAGATACTATGCTGACGTCAGGCAGACCATCTCTGCCAGCGACCAGGATATGAACTCTACTCTGGCTGAACTCTCAAGGGTGAGTGGACAATGATGACACAACATGTAACACGTAGTCCCTATCTAAGTAGCTTTTGTTCCAATGACTTTTCTTTCAGAACTATTCGGGAGAACTCAACTACTTGGTTGCGCTGCATGAGCTCTACAAGTACATCAATAAGTACTACGACCAGGTAACTTCTGGGCTCGTGCTTGCTTGCTTGCGTGCATGCGTCCGTATTAGCTCATCAATCCTAGCGATCCTTCTCGGCCGGCCAAAAGGCATACAATCGTTTGACTTACGGGAAGTTGCTCCCGCATTTGTTCAGACCCTGGCAATAAGGTGGCGAGAAGTTTTTAGTTCCAAATGTACAATACCCCCTTTCTCCCCCAGATAATCACCGCGCTGGAAGAGGACAGCACAGCCCAGAAGATGCAGCTCGGCTACAGGCTCCAGCAGATTGCTGCCGACGTGGAGAACAAGGTCACAGACTTGTGACGGGAAGCTCCTCGCAGTGCTACCTTGCCGCTTGAACCGAAACGAACGCTGAAGAGTCTTTCTTACGACTCAAGGGATGAGGCAAACGCGGCAACTGTTTTTGAATCGACTCCCCCATTTTGTACGAATCGGACAATTCCCTCCCTGCAAAACTAAACCGGGGGCGTATAATTGACACAATTCAGACCTGCTGTCATGGTCAATGGATTCATTAGAATAGCTTGTCGCTGCTGTATGGTACATTTCTTTTAGTGTGGGTGGATGGGTTTGCTTAACATGTGTGTCCCGGTTGTTGTTGTTGTTGTTGTTTTTTGTCTTGTTGTCATTCATGGTGTACTCTTTAGGTGACCCCAGTCAGCAAAGTAGCTGTAGACAAGCCCTTCTTTCCTCCTTGGGATTATTTGGGGTGGGAGCTCTTTGTCTGTCACAAGCTACATTCCCAAGAGTCAATTAGCTGTGCGCTTGCCCGAGTGCTTTCTACCTCAACCTGACAAGACGAGACACGGTTTTATTCCAGCGCACCAGCTTTGATGCCGACAACGTAGTGTGATACGATTCGTTTCAAATGTCTTTTGTTTTTGGAGCAGAGAGCGGGAATGAAGCCTGCTCGCTCGCTCGCTCGCTCTCTCGCTCGCTCGAATGAATGGTTTAAGGTACTGTACTTACAACGTACTACATAAATGTGTCATTGAGTTTGTTTGACACATTTTGGGGCTACTGATTCAAACTGATTTTGCTCAAGTGCACAGGTCACTTGGACCGAAACGTAATCAAACAAATGTACCGCTTTTTCGTCATTTATCTTGTGTGAACAATTGTCATTTGAAATCCTGTCATATTTTGATTTCATTTCTTCTCATTGAGCTAATGTGGATGAAATAATGTTCTTTTTTCTCATTTTTTTCACTTTGTGCCGCTGAAGCTGAGGTGGCGCAAGAGTACGTCGCGGTCCGTCCGCCCGTCGGTCGCTCGGTCGCTCGGTCGGTCGGTAGGTACTATGTGCCATTTTGTGACAGAATGTGCGTGCGTAGTATATTCGACGGAAGGTTTTGAATCGAAGCTTACGTAGTATCCACGGCGCTCGCTGCTGGTTGTTTGGGCTCCAGGCTGGCCGGCCTGGATGGCTCTTTCCCGCCCGGCCGCCCTTCTAAACGTTGACATGTGTGTCATGTGTGTTGACATGACTCTGTGTTGAAGGCATAGCAATAATGAACTAGCTAGCACTAGATGCAGCGTCGAATCCGCGTTGCTTTTCGAAAGCGTTGTACCGTGCCGAGTGTTCAAACAGACCAAGAGCCACCGGGTGATTTGCAGAAGCGGCCGATGCCTCGTGTTCTGTTTAAATAATAATAATAAAATCTGTTTCCATTGGGATTGGTAATGATGCCAACTAAATTTGGATATGTAGAGCAGGCTCTGCAAGGAGCAATTCTAAAGCTGTTTCTAATTTTGTCTGTTCATATCGTTGTACATAATCTTTGAAATGTTACTGTAGTGATTGAATCTGTTAATTGAGAGCAAGTTGAAATTTGTAGAGATGCTGAAGTAATAAAATATACTTAATTTTTCTGCTGGCTGTGCTTTTCTTTCAAGACATGCTTGTGTGTGTGTGTGTGTGTGTGTGTGTGCGTGTGTGCGTGCGTGCGTGCGTGCGTGTGTTGGTGTGCATGCGTCACTTGAAGTAGTTTCATTGTGTCTTCCACTCTGGTTTAGTTGGAAAAACAGTGAGCACTTTGTGTGTGTTTGTGCTTTGTGGATTTGCCCATTGTTTGTGAAAAGCGAGTGGGAGAAAGATGCGCACGGCTCTGAGTACAGTAGACAATAGGCAAGTATTCTGTGATTGGCACAGCTATCGCTGTTTGGACGGACAAGAGCTGCAAGATATTTGGATGATGTTTTGATTTTGAACCTTGAGAATCTCCCGTCCCATTGTTGATATGAAATGAAGTGAACACTCGTCATCATACTGGCAACCTTGTGCCGACAGCCACGTGATTGGGGCTCGAGGATTTACACATTGCAGGGCTGTCAAAGTCATTTTTGTTGGGGGCCACTGTAGAAGATGTGGCTTGCCTCAGACGGACGGCAAATGTAATCGTCTCACGGTATCGTCACTTATTCCACACACGACACATAGCTTTGAAATCAAAAGGTCAGGGATTGAAGTTTGCTTTCAACTGAAATGGAATGCCGTGTCACTCCATTCAAGCCAATTTCCTTCTTTGTTTGTGGATTTGCCACTTCTGTTCTGTTCAAATGTTTCATGAAAGGACTGGCATCCAATGATGAAAGTTGAATGACGTCGCCGTTCCAATTTGTCCCTCCTCCTATCGGTGCCCTCCCTGTAGGCGTGACTGTCTGACCTCCACGAGCCAGTTCTTCAACTCAGCCCATTGACGTTTCCAGTTTGCCCCTCTTTCTTCAAAGCCTTTCAGCCAGCCAGCCATCCAGCCTGCACTGAGGTACTTGAGCCTGGAAGTGAGGACTTGAGGAGTGAGCAGCAGAAAGAAGCAAACTTTCCATGCAAAGAACCTTGTAGATAGGATACTGTCTGGAAAAACAGGTAACTCAAAAGACTCGGTTCCGTTTGATTTTGCCTGTGAAATTTCTCCACTCTTGCCCCCAACAGGAGAGACATTTTTGCAACTCTTCCAATGTGATTCTCCATATCGGAGTTGTTTTAACTGGGACGGACGGACGGAGATCCGATCAAAAGGTGCCAGATAGAAAAGAATTGAGCCAAATCGGATTGTCCACCAGCGACAGCGATCAAGCCTTGCGCAAGGTTGGAGAAGGATGGCGAACCTGGGTCTCCAACTGTTGGGTTACTTCCTCTCCTTGGGCGGCTGGATGGGCATCATCTCCACCACAGCTTTGCCCCAGTGGAAGCAATCGTCGTACGTGGGCGATGCCATTATCACCGCCGTGGGTCTGTACGAGGGGCTGTGGATGAGTTGCGCCTCTCAGAGCACAGGGCAGGTCCAATGCAAGATCTTTGACTCTATGCTCTCGCTCGACAGTGAGTACAGTACCTTGCTACCTTACTAACATCATGCGCCTGCCTGGCTGGCTGGCTGCCTGCCTGGCTGCCTGCCTGCCTGCCTGCCTGCCGAGTTAACGCACAACCTTCATTGAATAGATTGAAAAAAACAACAACCTATGAAATGAGATTGCTATTCATAAATATCTATCTTGTGCTCCGGTCTACTCTTTGTCGTCACCGTTTTGTAGGGACGCGATAACAAAAGTCAAATCCTTTTTCGAGATCAATGTTCACATGTTGTCAATATGGAAAGAATGAAGTGAGTTATGACATTGAATCCCTCCCTCCCTTCCTTCCTTCCTCCCATTGCATGTTGTGCAAACAAAGACTTGTACCAATAATTTTAGCATACTATCTCCATTGTATCAGCTCAATACAAATCCACACGGTTTTCGAGCGAGCACTGTGGCAAAAACTCCACTTGCTACCCACTGCTGAATACTCTGAAGAAAGTTGGATTGTCTTTCTGAATGAATATGGGCTGTGTTTAGGCAAACACAAGCGACGATTCACTCCTTCAAACAAACACGCGCACACAAAGAACTTTTGAGCCATCTCCAAAGCGGACTGTTCTAAGCGGAGCACTCGTGAGTCAAAACACAATGGAATATACTAGCATGTAGTATGTTGCTAATGTTCACCGCTAATGTCACGGATCTGCCAAATGCAGCTTGGACCAGCTCGGTTTAGGGAGAGAAAACATGGAGGGAAAACAGACAGGAATTAGCAAACTCATTTAACAGCGTCACAAAACACCAACAGGACTGACCGACCGACCGACCGCGACGGCAAACAGAAAACGACCGAGGCAAAGACAGGACCAACATGAAGCAACCCGGAAAGGTTGTGACACGCAGACAGGACTTAAATAGGCGACAGGTAACGAGAGAGCGGCAGGTGACTGTGATCAGCACATTGATTGTGAGTTGACACAGGAAGGGAGGGGCGAGGCGAGGCGAGCACACAAACAGACACACGGACAGACACCATGCCCACCTTCGCATAATAAAACAACGGTGACACCCTCAAGTTCACTTATTCATGTGTGCATGCGATGTGGAAATATGTTCCTTCCCCCCACTGAGTTATGTATGTATGTGCGGCCCTTGCGTGAAGGAAGGACATTGTTTTTGAGGGTGCAAAAGCCCTCGTAGGGTCAAACAGTGCTCGACTGTACTTGTTGTGCTTTCTTTGACATTGAATGACTTGAAATGAACTTGAACTTTGCTGGTGATGCTTCATCTTTCCCCCCCTGTCTTCAGTCCACATCCAGACATGCCGTGCCCTCATGGTGGTGGCGGTACTGCTGGGCCTAATCGGCATCATCATCAGTGTGGTTGGGATGAAGTGCACAAAGGTGGGAGACAATAACCCGGCCGTCAAGACGCGCATCGCAGTGACTGGAGGGGCTCTCTTCCTTCTGGCAGGTACAACTTGATGCTTTGGACATTTCTAGCATTTTCAACAAACGGGATGGAATACTATACCTTTGGATGGATGGATGGATGGATGGATGGATGGATGGATGGATGGATGGATGGATGGATGGATGGATGGATGGATGGATGGATGGATGGATGGATGGATGGATGGATGGATGGATGGATGGATGGATGGATGGATGGATGGATGGATGGATGGATGGATGGATGGATGGATGGATGGATGGATGGATGGATGGATGGATGGATGGATGGATGGATGGATGGATGGATGGATGGATGGAGCTTTTCTTAAGCTTTTCTTTTCTTTTCTCTTTTCTTCTCTTCTCTTCTCTTCTCTTCTCTTCTCTTCTCTTCTCTTCTCTTCTCTTCTCTTCTCTTCTCACAGGTCTGTGTACATTGGTTTCCGTTTCCTGGTACGCAACGCAGGTGTCTTATCAGTTCTTCAACCCAAATACCCCAGCCAATGCCAGGTATGTTTCAAAGAGTCCCTCGTCTACTTTGAACTCGATCAATCTTCAAGTGGTTCTTAATGTTTTTAGCCGTGCTGAAATCTGAGTCGTCATTCAAAAGCCTAATCGATTCAGCCCGAGACCTGCGTTGTGTTGTATTTTGTTTTGGTTTGTTGTATTGTGTTTTCCAAAGGTTTCTTTCTTTCTTTCTTTCTTTCTTTCTTTCTTTCTTTCTTTCTTTCTTTCTTTCTTTCTTTCTTTCTTTCTTTCTTTCTTTCTTTCTTTCTTTCTTTCTTTCTTTCCTGCGCAGGTATGAGTTTGGCTCAGCCCTCTTTGTGGGCTGGGCAGCAGCAAGTCTGACTATTCTCGGGGGCTCCTTGCTGTGTTGTTCCTGCTCCAAAGAGGACTTGCGTGGCCAGCAGTATTACCGCCAATCGCAGCCTTCCACAGCTCGGGAGTATGTGTAACCACCCGTTAGCCATCCAAACAAAACAAAGTTTGCGACGGAAGATTACAGACAACAACTTACAAACTCCACACTAAATATCCAGCACTAAAACGTAAAAGAGAGGAAAAAAACAAAAGTCCTTCTGAGAAAGAGCTAATCCAGCAGGTACACCAAAGGCTCATGTGTTTGCAGGTGATCTACAGGTTGAAAATGTGTTTCGGCGTGTTTATCTGAATCCAAGCACAAGTATGACTAATTGTAGAACGGTGGACTTCAACAAAATCCAACGACAGCGATCCCTCCTTGATTGCTGACAATTGGTGAAAATCCGCAATGTGGAGTCAATCTGTTTACGATATCCGCACAGGACTTTTAGAATAGTATTTGAAACACTTGATTGTATTTTGAAACACTTTTGAAACATGAAACGCTTCTTTATGGCTTGACTAAAACCCAGTCCCCAAAAAAATCTCGGCTCCGCAAGATTTGTTCAAGACTTCAGGCAGCCCATTTCTGCCTAGGCTTTCTTTCTTTCCTTCCTTCTTTCTTTCTTTCTTTCTTTCTTTCTTTCTTTCTTTCTTTCTTTCTTTCTTTCTTTCTTTCTTTCTTTCTGCCAGCACAAAATGACGGCAGACGATGGCAGGAAATACTCAATAGCTCCAATTCAAAGCTTACAATATAAGCGAGCCACCCGATATAATATCAAGCGTTCCGATTCACCTCCACTTAGTACATCGATTGGATTGTACATCCATCGCAGGCACTTTTGATCGATTGTCTCCACTTCTGTCTTTTAATACTATTCTTCTCTTACTTCTTCTCTCTAATTCAGGGCAGAGTTGTTGAGTGAAACTAGTTTCCCTGACTGATCTGCTTTTTATCAAGAATTTTCCGACTGCCCGACTACTCTTTCTTCTTTTTCCTGTCGCCTTTGACTCACATACAGCATTTGACAGAATAATATTGAAGTTGTTATTACTTTTCACTTGTGATATCATGACATGACCAAATCTGCTTGGTTGGAACCTTATTATTCTCCATTTAAATGAAAACAAAAGCCAATTTGAGCCAATCCTATGTTTTGGGATGGCAAGCATCATGCCTCTCCTTCTCTCTCTCTGTATGGTGTCGTTTACCTGCCTGCCTGCCTGTCTGCCTGCCTGCCTGTCTGTCTGTCCCACTCCCGGATAGATTGGAATGTTTCTCTTTTGTTTCAATGTGTTAACAAATAATCAATGACAGAATAACAGTTGTGGATGATCACCTACCTGTCCTGCCTCGGTGCCTCACGTTTGGTGAAAGAAAAACATGATGTATCACCTGATTAGAGGCCTGTTTCTTTCACAATAAAGTGGATTAGCTCAGCCCACCAATTCCTTCTTTTGTCTTATAACGGACATTCCCAACGCTTCTCCTTCAAGATAAGCAAGCATATTGGCCACCAGATATCACTTTAGCGCAAGTAGCTTAACATGGCAGGCAGGGCTGCGAGCGAGGGAGGGAGGGAGGGAGGGAGGGAGGGAGGGAGAGAGGGAGGGAGGGAGGGAGAGAGGGAGGGAGGGAGGGAGGGAGAGAGGTAGGGAGGGAGGGAGGGAGGGAGAGAGGGAGGGAGGGAGGGAGGGAGGTAGACAGGGGGAGGAAGGGAGGTAGACAGGGGGAGGGAGGGCCCGGCCCCGGCCCACTTCTTATTTCTCGTCTCGGGCAACCTATTTGCCGTGTCCTTTGCGACATTCTTTCTCGCATTTGGACCTTGCAAAGCTGCAATCACATTTGCCACAGTGGCTTTTCTTAACTTATCTGAATCAAAGCTCACACTGCACTGTATTTTCAATTGAAATTTGGAATCACACTCGAAATGAGGTGAATGATTGGATTGGACAGGCAGAAAAGATTTTCAATCAAGATACTTTATTTCGTTTCTTAAAAAACAAACATTAAAAAAAATAATATAGAACTAATACAATGAACAAAAAAGATAATCCACAAATTTGAGGAAGAAAAGATGCATTCTTTCAAAATAAAATAAAATAAACTAGGTGGTGCCTGCATGGTATAAACGATTAAATGGCTACAGTGAGACTGCAGGGATTGTGCATGGTTAGAAACCTTGAAGCAGAAGCAACCATGAATGTAGGTAGGTAGGCAATTGGAAATAGAAAATTGGGCATGAACACATGCTGGCCTATTAAAAGTGAATGAAGAATGCCTTATGAAACAGCAGACCTATCACAGTGATCTATGAAGTACATTCAACCAAATGAATCATTTCCAAAATTGCAAACTTTATTTTCTTTTATTCTCTCGGTTTACCGCTCCACCCGCAAAGCACAAAATAAAAGACGACAATAAAAGACAACGCGGCGATACATTTGTCAATGTAGCGATGGTAAAATGAAACGGTTTTTTGTTAAAAGGACCATGTCTGGAAATTTAGTGCCTCACAGCAACTGCCAGGAAAAAACAAGACTTGCATTTCAAGGGGGGTCGGGGGGGGGGGAGAAATGAATGAAATTGTTGCGTGCGCAGGACGGATTATCGAGGAACCAGAAACAAATATCGGTAGATTTGTTTCGGAAGCGTCAGAATGTTTTCCTATTGGAAGGAAGGTCAAAAGAATGGCTCACGTGATATCAGACGATGGTATGGCACGGCTGTGATCCATGCTCGAGGTGAGTCGAGAGAGAGGGGGGGGGGGAGTAAAACAGAAGTCAAGCACATCTAGTCCAAACCATGTATCCAGGCCACCAAGAGGACAAAATAACCAAAACGAACCATGAAAAGCGTATGAGAAATGATCTAGTCTTCCCCAGAGGGGGCTTCCTCCTCCGAGCCACCTTCCTCCTCCTCTTCCTCCTCTTCTTCCTCCTCCTCCTCCTGCTCTTGCTCCTCTCCGGCATCTTTCTTTGTCATCTTAGGGGCAGGGGAGGATTCTTTCTTCTCAGCTTCCCCCTCTTCCTCCTCCAAGGGACTCTCGGGATCATCTTCCTCCTCTTTGGGTGAACTCTTTTCCAAAGCCTTGGTGGTGGTGGTGTGGCCTTTGCCCTTAACTTTCATGGGGCTAGGGTTGACTACAAAGGCAGCGACAACAATTGTTAGCGCATTGGACGACCGAGCGCATAACCCGTTTTGACAGTGTTGGTCAGGCAGGAAGGGCTCCAAAACAACCATTGTCCTTCCTTACCTGTAGCCTTTAATCTGGGTTTGGGAGATTTCTTCTCCTTGTCCATTCGGCCTCGTCGAATCACCTTCTTGCTTCTCTTTTTGGATTGACCGTAGTCGCTGTCGTCGTCATCTTCCACCATAAAGTCCTCATCGCTGCCAGATTCATCAGCTGCAAAAAGAGACATGGTGTCACTTGGCAAATGGTGTCACTTGGCAAATGGATCACGCTCAAATGCCACTTGGAACATCCCAAAACTCCTTTGGGTGGGAGCAACCCAAGGAAGGAAGGAAGGAAGGAAGGAAGGAAGGAAGGAAGGAAGGAAAAAGCAAATCTGTGTACTCTTTGGTAGCCTTGCTGGATACAAGGACTTTGATTCATTTCGGTTGATTGCTTTGGGTGGGTTTTTTCGCTTCTTTCTTCAATGTATGCAATTTGCAGCTTCTGGAGCTCACTCCAAATCAACATGACTGCGAAGATAGTTTGCAAAAGGCTTCATACTGTCCAATGCCAAGTAGCACATGGAAATGGACAAGCTGATTTGACTCATTTGGACTTCATTCAACTCTTGTGAGGTTGAATTGAAGCACAAGATAATAATAAGTGTGGATTGGATGACAAAACGAGTGCTAGATGAGCGAGCGGGAAGGAACTCAACAATGACGTTTACAAACATTTGCAATGTTTGGGTCAGTGGAGCCCGTCCGTCCGTCCATCCGTCAGTGATATTATCAAGAGGCGAGCAAATGAGGCCGTTTCAGCGATGCACATTTATTTTGTTCAAATGCCTTGCGAGATAAGTTCAACCTTCCAAATGACTAACATTTGCTCATTTGTGTGTCCAACCAAGTCAACAAAGGCCACAACTATTGCCGATTAAATCGCTGCTATCATTTGGACAATTGTCGTTCATTTCCATGACTTGAAGAAGTAGACAGACAACTCCGGTTTCCAGACGCTAACAACAACAACTTCCATCTTAGGCTGCCAAGCCCGTTTCCAAACAATAAGGCCACGAGCGACTCTGAAACAGAACAAGAGAGAAAAGCCATGTCAAATAAGGAACACAAAATCATTCTTTGAATGCTAATACTATCTAACACAGCCAATAAAAACAGAGGCAGTTGCAGGTGGTCAGAATGAGCGGTAGGCAGGCAGGCAGGCAGGCAGGCAGGCAGGCAGGCATACCGTCCTACTTTTTGGGCCCTATCGAGCTGAGAACAGCACGGCTCAATTGTATACAGATGTATTCTTTTCATTCAAATAAATACCTTGGGTCCATCCAACTGCTGGAGGTCGGTCTCCTGTGAGATGATTATTTCCATCTCCTGAAATCCTCATCTGGATGAACCAATGGCAGACGAAGAAAAGCAGGTCGTCGCGCCACACGGTCGGCCGGCCGGCCGGCCGGCTCGGGTGCGGCGGCTGTCCGTTTGGGGAAAATCAAGCGACGCCGACCGTGTGCAGTGTGCAGCCATAGCTCACCATACCACCGCACGCATGGTGTTTGTCCACCATGGTACCCATCTCAGAAATAAAGGCTTTTGCACCAACATTCGATTTTGCGCCACGCTGTCTCATTGGGAGACGGCGGTGTCAATGTCCTCATTGTGGCAAGCCCAATGTACGGGCACCAGTAATATGTATGCAAGTATGTATGTATGTATGTATGCAAGTATGTATGTATGCAAGTATGTATGTATGCAAGTATGTATGTATGTATGTATGTATGTTTGTATGCCCGCACCTACTCTGCGCCAATCAGTGGCAACTCCAGAGTGAGTGAGTGAGTGAGTGAGCGAGCGAGCGAAAGACAGTCCAACCCTGAGAACACCTAGGATGATGTCAATAGTGTCATTTAACAGTGGGCGGCACTTCAAAACTACTTGAATCATTTCCCCCCCCCCCACATTTCATCTTCACCCATTTCAAAGGTTTTGTTAATGCCTTCCTTGATGTACTTACGATCAAGGTAGGGTTCCTCTTGGTCCTCGTGTTCTTCGTCCTCACTGCCTCCGTCGCCCAGAAGGATCTCTCTTTGTTTGGACACAGCCTTGGAGGCGGCCTGACGTACCGTTCGCTTTCGGCTGAGATCCTTGTCGTCGTCGTCGTCGTCGTCGCTGCAATCTGCAAACATGGCACCAAAAAATGATCCCTGATCAAACCAAAGAAGAACCTGAAAAGAAGTCCAATGCAATGCAAATACCAAAGGTTGAAATGCAAGCAATGAATTTAGAGGTGACAAATTTCATCAATAGCTAGCTACATTGAGAATCAATCATTTGGAGCCATTGTTTTTATTTCCCAAATCTTGCAATTTGACCCTAATAAAAGTAAATATTCTTGGATTTCACGCCGTTGACACATTTTGCCACACAACACATTACCTGTGTCACGTTTTCTTTTTGGTGTCCTTCGGCTAGGCTTCTCAAGCTTGGGTTTCTTGCCTCTTTTGATTTTCTTTTCTTCATAATCGCTTCCTCCATCTTCTTCCTCGCCAAAGTCATTTTCTTCGTCGTCACTACCAAAGTCATCTGGAAGACCAAGGAAGTCCACGTCCGGTTTGTTAGCTAGCGCTTTGCAAATCGTTAAGATAGTAAGCATAAGTCGTGGACTTACCAGCAGAATCATTTTTGGATTTGGAGAGTTTGTCCTCAGAGTCCTCACTGAAACCAAGATTCAGGAAAAGAACAGAACAAACCAAAAAATATATATAATCAAGACATAGATGGGAGTTTGGAAACGACATGTATTTGAATACAACCAGAGAGCTACCATTGATTCGTTTCTCTCTCTCTCTCTTTTTTTTTTTAAAGTGCCAGGATTTTTTGCTATGGTGTCATTTTTGCCACCTAAAATCAGTAGCGATACTTTGCGTCAAGCATTATTTTCCTTAGCTATCGAAATCCCTTTGCGGCCATGGGAGATTGCTGCAAAATAATGGCTATTTTGGACCGATATTCAAATCCTATTCCACGGTGTTTTGTCTGCTGGCCGGCCATACAGCAAGCAGCTTCTTTTGTTGACTGACTGATGTGTAAAAGGCTCCGTTTGGGCGTCCTTACCTTTCATCTTGTGAATTCTTGGAGCTCTTGTGCTTCAGCTCACGGGGTGCCGCACTACGCACCTTCTTGGGATTAGCGTCACCGTACTCCTCATCTACACAGAACAACACGTAGCACTAGCCACGTAAATAGACCATCCATCCATCCATCCATCCATCCATCCATCCATCCATCCATCCATCCATCCATCCATCCATCCGTCCACCCATCCATCCATCCATCCATCCACCCACAACTTGTTTTCTTCCTTCCAACGTAGCTGACATTTTGCCTCTCTATTATTTCATCACAGTTGGACTACTTCATTATTACGAATGCCCTGAGACTGAAATGACTTGGATGGATGACAACGTTGCATTTTCCATATGATATGACATGATATGATAAAGCCACACCCATGAAGAATCCGAGTGGGAAGAGAGCAAAAAGTGAAATCTCTTACCTGCATCGTCAGACTCGTTGAATTGCGAGTAGTTCACCACTTTTCTGTTCCTGTAAGGGCAGAAGGGAAAAAAATGATTTAGTCGCTCCACAACTTTTCACAAGCGCCTTGTTTCATTTAAATGGAGCCCTGTACAATAGCGTATGAGAAGGAAATGTTTTATGGGAAGTCATTTAAGAAAGAAAAGAATACTCTGTCAATAGAAAAATACCAGCAGCTCACACTGGAGCAAATAGAAACATCATTCCAAAAACGTTTGAGAGCTTAAACGTGGGGCTTTCACAAAACCCTGAGTTTATTTCGAGAAACATGAACTCTAGTTTGTACAAATTCGATCTTGATACTCGGGGACGGACGGGTGTGATTCAAATGAGTCCTTCAAATCATCTTCTCCTCAAATACCTGGATGCAAAAGATGTCGTAAGACGAAAGAAAAAGATCTCCCAGATGTGTCGAAAAATTCAAGGCCAGCGCATTTGAATTCCCGCCTTATTGTGGATCAGCTGTTTACGAGCGGTCTCCCCTCTCTTGGTGCAAGTTCCAAGCTACAGTCAGTCGCTGCTGACAAGCTCGTTCCGTGTTATGAAACAAGGTGGATGAAGAGCTGCACGTTAGTCACGTTATCATTGTCTCTTATTGCAAGCAAGCCAGACAACTCGGCCCTTTCTCCACTATCTAGGAAGAAGAGTGCATGGAATGCCTCAGTTGACATGATTGACAGCTGCCAGTCGGGTGCAACGTGGGCCTGCTAATTTTTGTAGGCCGAGGTCAAAGGTACTGGGATTGTTGTTGTTTTTTTGCACTCGAGGTGGCGCTGTAGAGCCATTGTGCTTTAAAATATCGACCTTTTCACCAGGCCCTACGAGTGAGTGAGTGTCCAAAGTTTGGAGAGTTTTCATGTATGCTTAGAATGTCAAAAATGCCATCCTTCTGGAGAAAATCATCATTTCTACCAAAACGAACAGTAGAAGTCATTTCAATGTTTTTTATTTCACAACGCGCTATGGTAGAGGGAGCCACTTGAGTCAGGCCCCACCAGCAAAATCATATGAAAATAAAGCCCATTTCACGCCATTGCATCTCTCATTTAGGTCAGTCTAATCATCAATTTCAGTCCATTCGTAGAGCCGCACAGCTGGCACGGTTATATTTTCCTTCATAGTAAAAAGCTGGCAAAGCTTGCAGTTGAATGTCTATTGGGGGGGAGAGAGAGAGAGCGAGAGAGAGAGAGCGAGAGAGAGAGAGAGAGAGAGAGAGAGAGAGAGAGAGAGAGAGAGAGAGAGAGAGAGAGAGAGAGAGAAAAGGGCAACACGGAGCCTCCAACACGGAGCCTCCATGGGTGCTTGGAAGCATCGGTATTGTAGCAAGGATCAGGCCTTCAACAAACAAATGTTTCGGACTTTCTTACGCAAGGCCTCCATAGTCATCAACGATGCAAATTAAACCAAGAGGGGGAAAACATCCTTACGCCCCAATGTCACTGGGATACTTGCTTGACTAGCGTGCGCGCGTAAGAAGTGAAGCACACCACATTCATGCCTGCATTTTTTTTTCGCCTCCACGAAAAGCATTCGCTCGCAGCCGCCTCCTTAAAGACAATATGGCGGGCGGAGGCGTGCAACTACGGTGCGAGAGAGAGCTACGTCTGACTGCCGTTGTTGGCCGGCCGTTCGGGGGGACAGACAGACATACCTACCTTACTGGTCTTGACATTATGCTCCAACAGCGTAAACGTTGAAATGGTGACTTCCAGCGGGAGAAGAAAAAGCAGGAGAAGCGAAAATCGACTGGAGAATCCGCTCTGCTGAAATAGCAAGGCAGGCGAGCGAGCGTGGAGAAAGGAAAAAAAAAGATAAAAAAAAAAAGCACAGATACCCAAATCAGAGTAAGCGCTTGAACTCACAAGTATACTACGACTATCCCTACCAATGTATCAATGTTTACCTTCAGTCACGCTAAACGTTGAATAAAACAAAGTGAAATTGCATACTGCGTGCAACCAAACGTAAATTCAAGGTAGGCGGGTCCTGGCGAATAACCGCCCACCTATACTGGCTATTGAAAGGAGAAGCGCGGCCACTCGCTGCTTCGATTGGCTGGTTTGAATCAAGTATTTCCCTTTTTCATTGGAGGGCTGCGCTGCCTGCTGATTCATTGACTTCTCCGCGAGCCCGCCCGCTAGCACACCCGCGAGCCCCCAGTGGAACTCGAGAAAACCAACACGCTCCGCTCCGCTCCGAGGTTGAAGCATGTAAAAAAGACACTTGATCACCTTCCAAAGTATCCTTCAAACGGACATATGTGATAGATGTCGTACAGGAAGGAACCGTAAGGTATTGGTGACCCAAATGATGCACGGCACTTCTAGGTCCTGTCATCCTGCCCAACGACCAGCATTCGCACCTGCGCAACACCTGAGAACATCACTGACTACATGACGGCAATTTTCAAAACACCTACACAAAATAGAACATGTGAATCAAATCAAACTAACACACACCAAAGGACTTTTTCTTCCGATGAAGGAAGTTGATCGCGCCAACGCAATGAAAGACAGTCTCACACAAGGTGGCTTGGATTTGATCCCATCTGTTATGATTGGTTCTCTGGCTTCAGGAAATGGCTTACAGATTTGCAGTTGGACTGAGTTTTTTCATTGCAATCGTTTGTTCTTTTTTGCAATTCAGGGGAGGTTGGAGTCGGCGGCGGCTACGGAAGCAGTCCCAGATGAATAGCCCCCGCTACCCACCGGCAGAGGTGCGTCTTCGTCAGGTGGTCCTCGACATCTTCCAAAGAGGCACGCGGCATGTCACGTAGCGCAGGGCAAAGGGAGGGAGCGAGGGAGGGAGCGAGCGAGGGAGGGAGGGAGCGATGACAGCTGTTTGGGGCACATCCATTTTCATGCGTGGAGCCAAAAGAGAACACTTGCTGTTTCCCACTGTTTATTACAGTAACAAAGACAATATTAGCCACGTCAACGATTCAAGAGTCAGCAACAGCAGCACGTCCGACTCACAGTTCAGAGGTCCGGGGCTCCGGCCTTCCTGCGTGGAGCTTGCACGTGCTTCCTAAAACATGCACAGTGGCCGACCGACTGACCGCTCCAAATGATTGTGAGTGTGAATGGCTGTTTGTCTAGGTGCCACCTGAAATTGGCTGGAAACTAGTTCTGGGTGTCCCTTGCCTCCTCTCCGAAATCAGCTGGGATAGTAGAACTGGATGACTGGATGGACAAAAATCAGAAATCAGGATGGCTTCAAAATACACCTGCACACATGAAACCTGTGCAAGATGTGACGTCACAGCTTTAAGACACTCTTAATGGGTTTCATTTCTTCAGTGGACAGTGGTAACAGGTTGTAGCCTCTCAGCTCAGGCTTTCCTGCAAAAATGTAAAAAGAAAAAAAGAGCGTCATTGCGTTTCTGTAACTAGAATCTTGCCACTTTGTGGTTGGCATACGCTGTATTTCATCATGTTGTGGTATAGGAAAGTGGATATGCTTTTCTTACCTTGCGTCTTATTTAGATGATTGACATTTGCTTTCAGTCCTTGGCGGAGGTGATTTAGTTCACTGTCCAACTGGTCCTGATCTACGCGCAAGCAATCCAAATCTCAGTCCAAAATGAAAAGCAAGTTACACACGCAAGGTTGCTCCAGCGCCATTTCAATCGAAAGTTGCCGCCTGGCATGGTGTGCCATTTCAATTGAAAGTGTCAGGATATGTTTTCAAAACGAAAGAATGCTTTAGCACGACAAGAGTTCAATTCTCATTGATGGAATTGACAGAATAGCACGCGTCAAAGTCAAAGTCAAGTCAAGTCAAAGTCAGCTTTATTGTCAATTTCTCCACATGCCAGAGACACACAAAGAAACCGAAATTTCGTTCCCCCCTATCCCACGTCACGGCGCGTGGTCAGCCGCAATTTGATGTTACCTTTCTGAATCATTTCTTTGGCCGTGGACTTGGGCAATTTGATGAAGGTATTTCCAAAGCAAACCTTGACTTTTTCTGCAAGTGACGGACGGGAACGAGAGAGTCATTGCCAATACACATGTCATATGTCATGAAGTTTGAAATCACGGACGGGATCACCGACCTGAACACATCTTTTTCAGTGCATTCAGTGCTTCTCTGTTTCCGTTTCTCTTCATATCCAGGTCAATCATCTTCGATGCAAACACACATGGAAGAGATCACAGACTTGTGCGTGACAAGAAGAACGACTTGGATTGAATGAAGTGTCAGTTTCACGACGTGCTTCTTAACTTCAAGTAACACTGCGACTTGTGTCAACAAACACAACGAGCATCCACTATCCCAGAATGCAAGGCGCGCCGGCCCGCTGGCCCGCCCCACCGACCGACCGATTGTTGTTGCTGTTGTTTCGTTGACCGCGCACGGCACGGCACGTTACAAGCAAGACATTTACCTGTTGTTTGGTGGTCAGAACTTGTTCCGCTGCCTCCTCAACCTCTGTCAAATAGTCCACTACACGCTGCGATTCCCAATCCATTGCAGTTTGTCAACTCAGCAATCGACGAGCACAACGTCCGCGGCGGCGCCCTCTGAGGGAGCGCGATTCAAAGCCGAACCTTGGAAAAGCGAGTCAATCTCAATTCTTGATTGAAACTTTGTCGAGCATCGCTGCTCTGTCCGTTAGCACCACTGCGGCTCTTTCCAGCGAGCCCGGCCAAGCGTCAACAGAGGAAGGAGGAAATACAGATGCTTGGCTTTTTTTTTTTTTTTTTTTTTAAGACACAAATCTTTATTTAAAAAAAACAAACGAGCACCAAAAAAAAAACAGCAAACCAGATCTTTAGGACTTCAAATGAATAGAAAATAGTTTGATATAAAAGAAACCAGTGACGTGATAAAAAAAGGAAAAACAAGATGAACTTAGTACAATTATGAATAGAAAACAGTTTAGTGTACAACTTTTTAGGTAAATTCGTTTTACAAATAATTCTAGTCTTACAATTATTTGTAGTCATAACTATTTTTGCTACATGGAAATGATGAAAGTGTGAAAGCGTATGTCCGTTCCTGTGGCTCAATCTTGATTCAGCAATGGCAGGTTGGCTTCAAATGACCTCCTGCTGGTTCGATGGGAGTTTTTCGGAGGTGTTCTACACATCCAAAAGTGGAAAATAAACGACAACAATAACAATGCTTCGGATTGGTTTATTAGTCTGTGCCATTTAAAAATAGCTCAAGATACGCCAAATCAACATAGTCTACGGAACCGTAACACATGCCAATACATTTTCACACACATGATCTCATGTAAGTTCACATATCAGAAAACGCAAGTTGTGGAAAATTCGGAAAACGTGAACGTGCATGGTGTCTGTCGGTAGTAAGACAGAATGTAAAGAGCAAAGGGACATGCAAAGCATTGCAAAACCAAGGCAAAGACGCCATGATGTAAACATAGAGAAAACGTCCGCGTTTGCACGGCTCTATTTGAATGCACTTGGGTTGAAAAAAAAAATAAGAATTGGAATTGCCACTTTCCACTGTCACCCTTTTGGTATGATGTTGCGGCACCCTGTGCTGCTACGCAATGAAGCTTGAGCTTTCCTGTCCACGCGAACGACAGCGAGAAACCAATGGCTGGATGGTTACGGTCCCAGTCGACGGTCTACGCAAGTCAGGGATAGAAAAGATTACGAGTCAAACTTGGCTGTCGTTTTTAGGAAAACACCGTATGGTGGCATGGAAGGAATGGTGTGCTCGGTCGGTCGGTCGGTCACTCTAGGTCTTGAAGGTTGATTGTGCTTTCAGTGAATTGCGAGTCATCAGAGCCGCTGTTTTCTTCTGTGCTTACTGTGGTTTCCTGTGAGGAAAAGATCAAGACGTTTGTATCAAAGCGCAAACACAAACAACCCGGCCGGCCTCCCGTTTTTTGCATCACCTATAATAGGATCCCGTCCCAAAAATGGCAATTGAGCATTGCGGTGTGACTATTCAAGAAAAGCTTTGTAAAACAACATACCTGTAAAATGTTGACCGGAAGGTCAACGGTGAGCTGAGAGTGAGAGGCGGACGGCTGGGAGGTGAGCTGAAAAGCGAGGTCTCCATCGCTACCCGGCTCATCCTGAACAAGTGGATGGGGAAAAAAATCAGCAGGCGGGCTCCGCTCGCTATATCCAAATGACAGCTTGAGCGGGCGGGCGGGCACTTTCAAACCGATGCCTTTTCCGATCGAGTGAAAGAGTCTCTTCCCCGCTGCCGTGCTTCTAGCACGCTGCAATCTCACCTGGAGTAGCTGAATTTGGACAAACTGCGCACTCGAGTCGCGCAGATGAAGGCCTCCAAAAGACGCTGCGGCTCCTCCTTCACTGTAGCGGCCACTGGATGGAGTGGATTTGGCTCCTTTTGCTTTTCTCTGACTCGCTCCAGAGTCCCCTGAACAGAGCGAGATGAGTGCGATGAAGTCGCTTGATGTTTTTGCAAAAGCCCCAGTCGATGGCGTGGCTAGAGATGCTCTGCGTTACCAGAGAGCGAAGGGCAAATCTGCTTCCTCCTCTTGGCCAGCTGAATAGCTCTGTAGTCTGTCCTTGCCGAGCCGCCATTCTGGCAAAAAAAAAAAAAAGAAAAAAAGAAAAAAATTCTGGTCACTACATGTAGTTACAAGCAAAGCTGTCTTGTTTCTCTGCTAAATGCATCTTCGAGCAAGCACAGAGCAAAGGCTAAAAATGTGTCCAGTAACACCTCCTCCGTTCATGAACAATTCCATCTTTTTTCTTTTTTTCCAGACAACACGACTTCAGTTTGGAAGTACCTGGACACCGCTGCGAGTCCCGAGCCCTCGGTGGCCACCCGCCTCCGCCGGTGAGGCCAACAGTTCTGAAACGGGGGCAACCGCCAAGGGGGCCGCAGGTTCCGTCCCGAGGGCACCGGAGGAGCCGAGCGGCTGCTCGAGCGCGGGCTCGCTGAGGGGACCGGGAGCCCGGACGGCGAGAGACGTGAGCGCGTCGAGGGCCTCCGGCGTGACACTCTGTACGTGGTCCAGATTGAGGGTGCCCTGAGGGGGTAGAACGTCACCCCCCACCGTGCCGCCCAAACTGCCACGAGGACCCATTTCAATACCCAGAGGGTCCGCGGGCCTGGCCGCAGCGCCGTTCGAAACGGCCAGAGCCGCGCCGCCCGCTGCGGACGGTTCGATAGCGAGGATGCCTGAAGCGACCAGGGAGAGGTCCATCGTGAAAGCGCCGCTGGAAATGGAGTGGCTCCCACCGACACCGACGCCAATGCTGGCAGGAGACGTGCCGGTGCTCCCGGACACGTTCGAGAAAAGTGAGCTCAGGTCCAAGTTAGTCAGCTGCTCGCTTCCAGGAAGACTTGACCCGGGAACTGTGACTGGAGTGGGGCTAATGAGCTCACTGCTGGGGGTCAGAGTGGGCGTGCTCTCCATCTGGCTGAGAACATCTACGATAGAAAAGGGTTAGGCTTCAAACGAGTCCTCAGGAAGAAATTGACAAGGAAAAGAAGGTTTACTGACCAGGGCTGAGCTGATGCTGTCTCAGCATGTGACTCTTAAGGGTGCTGCGGGAGGAGAAGTGCTTGGGGCAGTTTGACACGGGACATCGAGTCCTGAGGGTGCTGGCGTCCTCCTTATGTTTTTTGGTGTGGATGTAGAGGCTGCTGCGAGCTGAAAATTTTGCATTACAACCTGAAAGAGAGCAAAGACCGAAATGAAACGTGTGCTAAACTGAAACTTGGGGGGGGGGGCATGGCGAACCGTTACGCTCCTAACGTGTACGCAAACTGACTTACTGAACTGCCCTGAAAACGTTCATATTTGGCTGATTCAATCGGCGGTACGATACCTTCTGCGTGGCACTGGAAGGGCTTGGTGCCGAGATGCGTGATGGTGTGACCTTTGAGGTGCTCCGCTCGGGTAAACGATTTCCCGCAACCTTCTTCGGTGCAGACGAAGCGGCGATCGTCGTCGTGTTTGCTGTTAAAGGACGAGCGGAGTCTGTGACTTTTTCTTTTCAGCGAGAACGGGTGCGTCGATGAAGAGCAACTTACCGTTTGTGACGGAGCAATTTTGACATACTTGTAAAGGACCAGCCGCAGCCCTCGGAGTCGCAAACAAAAGGCCTCTCACCTGCAAAGGGGCAAAGAAGGAAATTAATGGAGTTTAGCGGTCAGTCGGGGGAGTGCGCTTGCTTAAGGCGGGCGGGCAGGCAGGGGAGGTGGCGTTCCCGTTCCCGCTCCCCTAAGCTACACATGCAGCACATCGATGCTCAATGACAGGAGAGTCAACCTGCTGCCACTGATTCTCTGACAGGAATCAACGTCTCCATAATCCATCAGCGCGCCAAGCACGTCGTCTCGTCAAGCGTCAACTTACCGGTGTGACTTCGCAAATGGATCTTGAGGCGACAGGCCTTGTCGTACATCTTGGCACATCCCGGGTAGGTGCAGGTGAAATGGCCCGTCTCTCTGAAGTGAGTGCGGTTGTGCGAGTAGAGAGCGCTGAAGGTGATGAACGTTTTCTCACAGCCTAAAAGCAAGCAGAAACGGACAAGCGGCGTCACAAACGAGACAGGGATCGTTAAAACCTGGGTCATTTCAGGCTCCCGCTAAGCCCTCAGTCTCTGTTTGAAGCACTTGGCGTTGGCCGTCATAGATTTGAGATGTTTTTTCTGCAATACTAGCCTCTGTTCCCTACCTGGGAATTCACACTTGTGGGGCCTCTGCGGCTCAAAGTGGACCCTCTGGTGATTGGCGAGACGCGTGGCGCTGCGAAACCTCTCGTTGCAGATCTCGCAGGCGAAGGCGTCGTCCTGCTCGTGGACCTTGGTGTGAGCCTTAAGGTTGTAGACGGTGGTGAAGCAGCGGCCGCAGCCTTCAAAGTGACACGTGTGCGGCCGTTGCTTGTTATGGGACTGAAGATGCCGCTTGAGTTTGTAGGAGGTGGCAAAAGCCCAGCCGCAGCCTTCCACCGTGCATCGGTAGGGCCGTGGGTCTTCGGCGTGGTTCAGGAGGTGAACCTTCAGTTTTTGCCGCGTGTCAAACGTACACGAGCATCCCGTTTGCGGGCAGGCAAAAGAAAGGGCCATCGCTCTGCTGCTGCTGCGGAAAAGGACTCCGCCGCATTTCGAGTCTTTGTTTGTGATGCTAGGTGCTGCGCTAACCAAATGGCTTTGGGGTTCTTCTTCACGCAAGACTTCGGCCGCGGCGGCGGCGGCGGCCTCCTGCTTGACAACAGCGCTGGAGTGAAGAGCGGGACTCGAGGTGGGGGAAGCCATGTTGCCCATGGTCACAGAGTCACCTCTGGACAAGCCTGGCCTGCCCTCTTCCTGGTGGCTGGAAACTGCCAATGTAGTACTGATCTTCCCAATTGCTTTGGTGCCACCGTCATAGTTGAGAAGAACAATATCTTCGTGACCTTTCATTCCTAAATGCTCCTTTAAGCTGACCAAATCGTCCTCTTTGTGAACATATCCGTCAGACGGGGCAGCGAGAGTCAACGTTCCGTTCTCGATGGTCACCACGATGGTCTGATTGTTGATCATAATGGTTCCAGAAAAGGTTCCGTTGGAATCGGGATTTGAGGAGAGAGCGGCAGAATTGGCAACGTCATCCAAAATGAACTGCGAGGCCTTGGTGGTTTCCACAAAGTCCGAACTTGTGGAAATGAAAGCATCATTCCGAGCCTGAAAGGAAACCGCCTTTCCTTCACTGTTTTCCGTACACAGCTGACCGCATAATTTCTCGCCATATTTGTTGGTCAAAACAACGTCTTCCACTGTGCGGTAATCGTCTGTTGCTTTAGTACCGACCTTGGTTAGAGAGCCGTTGGTAAAATGATCCGCAACTTGGGTCGAATCGGACCCATCCGGATGTTGGGTGGAAGCGCAAAGAAGCCCATGGCTAGCGTTTGCGAACTCCACGGGAGAAGCTTTCGGGCACTCAAATCCTCGTCTTTTCATTTTGTCCCACATTTTAGACGAGGAGCCTAGTCGATGTCTGTCCCTCTCACCGTTCCAATCATCTTGATAAACATTAAAAACTAAATAGAGCTCTTGGGCGTTGTTGTTGTTGTTGCTGCTGCTGCTGCTGCTGCTCTCCTTCGATGCGATTCTGTCCAGCCCGGGGAGGTTGTGGCTTGTCAGTGACGGCTGCTTGGAGGCTCCGTTGCCACGCTGATGCCGCAAAACTGGAAATGGTAACGTTAGCTGCTGCTGCTGCTGCTGCGGCTGCTGTTCCTCAAGCGCGAGTTCCTCTTCCCCTTGGGGTGGAAGCAGCGGCGGCGGCGGCGGCGGCGGCGGCGGCGCCATTTGCAATGTCGAATCCGCGTCCTCGACTTGGGCGGCTCTCCGAGCAGAAATGACCAAAGTAGACGTACTCACGATGCCCTGGTTCTTGCCGTCTTCCTCTGTGCTCACGTTGCAAAGTAGCCTGTTGTGTATGTTGTTTTCGTCGCCGAGTCGCAGCTTGTCGACTGGCGAAAAATCCACCTCGCTACCATTTTCCGCCAGTAGGCGAAGCGGAGATGCCCTTGGTGTGTTGTTGTTGTTGATTTCAAATTCAGACGGTTCCAATTGGAGATCCGCTTCATCTTGCGGGGATCGAAAACGATAGATTGATACACACAGTGGCCCCGACGCCGACGACGTGTCTGCGTGTGGAGCGCCATGTTGCGAGTGAAAGTTAGAGGCATCACAAAGCCCCTGGATTTCCATCTTGGTATCCCTGTAGCACTCACTGGCAGCATAGACCCGCCCTCGTCAAATCTCGCAGTCAAATGGCAACCATTCGACCGTCGTTTACGTTTGGACAGGACACCGGCAAAGTTGGCGCATAAACAGCTCGACTTGGAAACGCTTCCACTTTTAGTGAATTGTAACCGTCATGCTCCATGCTCGCTGTTTTATGTTTAGAAGTCGTGAGGGTGTGGTGTTCGCGTGCGTACACAGTTGGAACTAAGATGGGGGACGTGTTGGGGATGGTGGGAGCACTTCCGGTCTTCCGATGGCTCCTTTCATATGTTCAGTCAAGTCTTTGGCGACACACCGAAACATCGCGATGAACGAGTGTCTCGCGAGGGAAGTCTCGTCTAGTAGGAAGAAAAGTGGCTTCGATTCCCGACTGAAGCGTAAACAAATGGCACGTGTGTCCAAATCGTTCAAATAGTGATCCTTTTATTCTAGTTGATTCAAAAAATAAATCAAAAACCAATCAGTTCACGTTGTCTGTGCCCTGATTGAATTTTAAGATTGATTTTCTTATGCAAATATTTGTTTGGATTGAAAAAGCAAGCATTGGATTCCATTTACAAAAATAAAGTCACACAAACCGACTCTACAGCCATTTCCAATCGAGCAAAATTGGGACAATCTAGAAAATATCGAATGCCCACCAAGTCGATAAACAAGGACTCAGCAAAGCATTTTTAAAGTGGACCTAGCAGCAATATACTGGCCTTTATTCACCAGATAATGAACACAAATGGCTTTGTGGCGCATACAAGTGCAGTGCATTGACCTGCACTCCTCCAACACAGCATCAAGTTCACTTTGTCCAGGCCAGTGTAGCTCTGAGGGACTCACTCGACATTCCGCAAAACGCCCTTGATCATTTCCAGAGTACTATTCGTTCTCTGCTTGGCCCTTCCTGGGCAAGTGACTCCTTCTTCTGGTTGGTGGTTGCGGTTACGAAGCGATGTGCAGTCATCACCGGGGAGGCGCTGCGACTGCCTTCGTCTCTTCTCAGGACTCCTTCACACCAGCCTTCACCGCTCCGTTTCGTGCGAGTCTTGAATACGAGTAGCAATGGTGGCTCCAAAGGGCAATTTGTAGTCACCGAACGCTATCTGGACCTTCATCCTCCACGATGCCAATAGGCCTACACGCAGTGGCCACCCATTTAGCTGAGTCTCTGAGTTATTTCATCCCTCAGTTTCTGGGGGAAACGATCCATGGACGAGGGGCTGGAGAATTATCGCTCTGGCTCGCCCGCTCTCTCTCTCTCTCACCGGTATCAATGGTAAATAGTTCTCATTCCTTCCTTCCTTCCTTCCTATTCAAGGCATTTTGAGGGATCAGCTTTGGCTCTGGGTCTATTGACAGCTGAAATGACAAGACTCACTTGTGCCTGCCTGGCCCCGTTGTCTTTGACTGAACTTTGGGCAAACTATAGTCCACGGGCACAGCCACAAAGTAACCGCGCCATGTTATCTTTTATTCCACAACATTTTGCGCCAGATAGATAGATAGATAGATCGATGGATATTTGAAAGCCATTTGTGTCCCACAAAATAGACGTCATGACTCCAAGTTTGAACCAATTGAGTTAGGTTGATAGCTGGTGGGAACGTCAAAATCATTTGACCACAGTTTCCGTGTGACCTTACCGATCAAATCTGATCAACGGAAAAACCATGCATATGAAGCTCTGAAAATCATGAGGCTGTCATCACTCAAATAAACGGTTGAAGACTCTGAACTCAAGGTTTTAACAAAGGTCACGACGTTGTTTGGACGTGGGTGCGGATGGACCGAGAAAACGTCGACATGCAGAGACATCTCGGGGAGAATATTCACCGTGTTTTGTATTCACTTCTGACAGCTTTATCTCGCCTGGTTATCTGCTTTCCTTGTTAGCAGTCGAACATACGGTATGCTGGTGGGTCGGCCCTCTGCCTCGGAAGAAAAGGCCAAAAGTATGCAAAGAGCAGCCAGGAGGTCAGGGTGAGAAGAGATTGAAGAAGATGAGGGAGGAGCTGATGAGGGTAAAAGCTACAGTGTCTTTAATAGTCATATTTGCACCATTTTCTGACAGACAGCCTACCTACTGCTTGTTACAAAGTCCCATTTTCCTTCAAAAGTGAAAGTAAATTCATAAAGCAGAAGAATGTTGTGTACTTGCCTTCTTTTTTTGTGGTGGGTTGTGGCTGTGAGGAGACGTACTACTCTCCGGGTAGCCGCCGCCGCCGTAATGAAGTTCACTGTACGGCGGCGACGTACAGTCAGAGCCCGCGTCCCCAAATAGCCCGTGGCCACTCAAGGAATTATGTAATGACTCTCCAGGGGAGAAGCCTCCTTCAGATAGAGAGAAGCGTTCGTCGGCGGCCACAGTGTTTCCCAAGTTTGCATTGAGGGGGGAGCAAGTGTAGATGAGGTTGAACTCTGTCCTGAAAGCCTGTTTCCCAGATAGGAGGCTTCGCTCGGACGTCGAACTCGACACCGGCTTGAAGGAACTCGTTCCATCTGGGCAATCGGTTCTCAAAGAAGCTCCGGGAAGGAAAAAATCATCGGCGGCTCCAGCCGAGTGAGAGCACAGCGAAAGATCCGGGAGCCGCGTCCGAGGGTTATCCGAGTCGGTCTGAAGTGCGACAAAAAAATGACAACGTACGTACGGACGTATACGGTAAAGTAAGATCGATACCAAAAAATGAGCTTTCGACAAATGCAGCTAGCTACCTCCGGAGAGACGCACTCTGGCCGGTCGACAGGCGATGCCTCGGGGGACGAGATATTCTAGAAACGCAGAGGAGGCGGTTAGATACTTGTCAGCTTCAAACATACTACAACCCAAATATTCATTCGCAACCTTAGCGTAAATACGCCAAGTCTCGGAAAACGGTTTCATCGCCGTTAAGCATCAGACGAGGTGAACGGAAGCCCATTTTTAGCAGGCGGCAGATAGAGGTAGCGAATACAAACTCTATTGGCACCAACGGCATGGGATCTGGCCACAAACAAGTCCTCCTTACTACTCGGCTTACTTCAAATTGGAGCGGTGTGTTGCAGCGGCTGACGGAAAGCGAGGTCATCGGCGAATACGCCAGGCCGTTGGAAAACGAGGAGCCGTAGGGGTGGCGAAGATGCGCAAGCAGCGCATCGTCCTCAGGAAGGGGCGGCGTGACGGGCGACAGCGGGCGAAGCTCCGAGGGTAGCTGCGACGTCTCCGTCGTATACTTGGCGTGGCGCTTCTTCAAAGGTGCGTTGGATTCTAGGATCAAAAATTGGGAGTGGTCTCAGGCACACGCGAGCGCTCACGCACACACACACACACACCGTTTGCTGTGACCATGAATGTATACCGCTGGAAAAGGGATTGGGGGTGGATCTGCCGCTGGTGCTCTGTTGGGAGGAGGTGGACTCGGTGCCGTCCGCCACGCTGGCTAAACAGCTCTCGTCCTCCACCTGCTTGATCCATCTCTGCATCAATATACAAGCACGTTCGTTCAACATGTACAATGGAAGGAACGTTGAACAGCCTGAGCTCAGCTCAGCCTGTCGTAGGGTGCAAGACCTTTTTAAAGCAGCCATAGGTGCCGTCCATCTGAAGCGGACGGGGCCGGCGTCTCTCGGGATTAAAAGGGGAGCCAAAGCGAATGTAGTGTCTGGGCGCCGTGCAGATGACAGAGTGGGAGAGGCCCGGCAACATGTTGAGGGTGGTGGCCAGCACGGTCGGATCGGTGGTTATCCGCAGCGGCCGCTCAACGGTCGCTTCTTGCTGCTGGGTCTTCTCCCCTCCAGGAATCTTTTCATTCAACCATTCCGTCACCAGGTACTGAAACAACAATCATTGGCCATGAAAAGAACTCAACGAGAAATGCAGGATCACAACGATCTCAAAACTCAATCTGCTTTCTCCCTGTATGTATATGTGTGTGTGTGTGTGTGTGTATATATATATATTTTTTATTTTTTGACTGACTAAGCACAACTGTCCAAGCCATGTATATTTGAATGCAAGTTCTAGCAAACAAAAGAAAATCACAAGGCAAACATCAAAAGTCTGAGCCCGTCTAACCTTTTTGGTCTTGGGGTAGCGTAAGTTGCCTCTGTTGATGCAGTTAAGAGCCTGGCCATCTTCATCTAACAGTTGTCCGGCGGCCATCCCGCCGCTCTCCCTTTGGCCCAACTCCAAACCATACGGGCCGTGAAAAGCGTCCTCGTCCAGACCGGCATTTTGCTCGGGCAAAGGAGCTGCTACGGCAGCGGCGGCGGCGGCGGCGGCAGCGGCGGCCTGCTGGGCTAGCGCTTGGCGTTGCCGCCTAGCACGTTGGGTCGAGCTGGAGCGGTACCGAGACATTCGGCTTTTGGGACGTGGTTTAGCAGAGCGTGCCGGTTTAGGAGGGGCGACGGGAGCGGGCAGATTTGGTAAGGAGCATTTCCCTTCAATAGTTTCCTATGAAAAACATCATGAAATATGGCTATAGAAAATACTTCAGACTTTTCTTTCTTTCTTTCTAATACCAGTACTACTGACTGTGACATAGGTAGCGCGACGCGTGCTAACGCCCACTCCTGCGTTATGGGCGACGGCTCTGGTTCCCTCTTCTGTTTCGACACCATCTTCCTTTCCATCTGCTCCCGTCTTCCTTCGTCTCTTTTCGAGAGTGTTCACGGTCTTAAATCCGAGACAAATTGAACAAAACATTTGGAATCAAACACAAACATGATGCCGTCATCAAAATGGCAGCTAGCGAACCTTGATTTTACGCGCTTTGGTCACGGACCCCAAAGACCGTGCAAAGTCCAATAACTAGCACGTAAATCTTAGCACTAGTCCTTCACTTCCCGTGACAATGTATCATTTGATAAGTCGGCCATCATGAAGGGCTTTTCATGACTTCTGCTTCTGCTAATAGGACAGAACGTCCCTCGCGACCCCAAATTTTCTTTTCCCTTCCAAGGCGCTTTCAGGGTGAGCGCAATTCCAAAATGGTGGCCCCCAGAGTGCGCGCAAAATCAAGGTTCGGCTGTAACGTGACAGGTCAATACAAACTTTTTTATTGCCGATGACAATTCCATTTTCATCCACCTCTCCTTCCTCAGCCTCTTGCATCTTCATTTCATCCAACAGTCCCTAATTGCAGATAATGATTCATGCTTACAGGTAAGGCTTTGCAAAGCAGTGATTAGAACCTGGAATCCTCCCCCCCCCAAAGTACTATTTGGAGCTAAACCGCTCACTGAAATGTATGGGCTCCATACCTCTGCATCGCTGTTTCTTTGCACTTCTTTGGCCTCTTGGTGGTGGTGGTGGTGGTGGTCGCTAATGGGGAAAACCTGGAGTTCTCTTCTGCGGGCCTTTCTCTGGCGCGTCTCAGCACCGAGCAAAGGAGAGGGCGGCGCTACCGTCGCTAAGCTCTCCCCGGGGCTCACGTTATGTTTCTGCACAGGGCAATTCTGGTTTCCCTTATGGCAAGCACAGTCCACTTTGTAATTGCTGATGGATGGACGGATATCAGAACAAACGGGCGGGTTAATTGGAGCACATGCCAATAAAAGGCGCTAAATAAGCACATAGCATCTATCCAAGCAAGAAATGCTAGGTTATGAAGGGTGAAAGCAAAAAACAAAGGAAAAAAATGCATTCTGCAAAGCGGTACTGACCAGCTGTTGAACTCGTAATCAAATCCGATGGTGACTTCGGCATCTTTTGTAATGGGACCGATGGCATAGATACACAGATGGATCATACCCCCGGCAATCACGTGGCGCACCTGACAAAGGAGTCCATACGTTATTCACCCGGAAGTGGGAATTCGCTGCGGAGAACTCACCTCGGCGTTGGGCGTGCAGGACCTTCGAATGAAGCGTGCGTCGTTTCCAAAGGTCCTTGCATCCACACACATCTCCACGCCATTGAATTTGGAGTAAAACAGTACAAAAGGGTAGGGCCTGAAAGACAGACATGGCCTGGGTTGTGCAAGGTACTTGTGGAAAATAAGTCCACTCACAAGGCATATACATGTGGAGGAGTAGAGTATATCGGAGGATTGAATAAAATGCACCGTTCAAGTGTCTTTCGTTTCAAACCACGTGCTTTGCGTTGTCCGGGTTAAGAAAGAAAAGTGCTTTGTACTTACTTTGTAAAAAATTGCCCGTTGACCTCAAACTGTTGCTTGAGCATGACCTTCCCCCGATACTCGATAATAAGGACGTCGGGGTCGAGGTTCTTGGCGGCACGAAGGATCTTCCTGTGTTTCTGCACACGCGTTACACGTCCCAACTGCAGCTGCGAGCGATAAGGCAAGAGATGCAATATGGTATTTAGCCAGTAAGGTTGCCGTAAACATTGTTTTGCTCCTGGATGGATCACCGACCCCTGCCTGCCTGCCTGCCTGCCTGCCATCCTGTCTGCCATCCTGCCTGCCTGCCTGCCTGCCAGCCTGTCTGCCAGCCAGCCAGCCTGCCTGCCCGCCCGTCTCTTTCTCCGTCTGCGGCTCTCAAAGCCCCATGCGCCCGAGCGAGCCTTTCTCCCTCTCAATGGTAGGTCAGGCGCGCATTCAGATTCCTGCCTATTTCCGCCCACTTCCTACGGCAATCTATTCAAGAAGGATGGCCGGGCCAACCTGCATCTGTGAGCCCAGCACAGTGTGATTACAGGCCAGCTGGGTGCGGTCGATGGTATCGGCGGCTGCGGCGTCGACCGACGCGGTGGACGGAAGACCGACGGGTCCTCTTTCCGCGCTTCCGACGGCGCGGCGAAGCCGGAGCAGCGTTTGGACGTCGGCGCTGTACTGGTTGGCTAGCGCCTCCTCGTATTGCTCCGTCCACTTGCGGATTCTACTCTCCCATCCCTCGGCCGTGATCCCGTCCAGCGCGCTGGCCTCCGTGGTGGAGTTCTTGACAAAGGAAAAGATGCACAGAGTCAAAGCAAAGTATTTACTACGTCCACGCCACGTAGCGGACGGAGGCAGGTGGTACCTTCATCCTCATAGACTTGCGAGAACCCTCCCGAAAAGCCTGAGAGAACACACGGCGTGAAAAAGGAGTCCTTTTTGAAAGGGTGTACCAGCGTGACCTACTTTGACTTTCTTGCCCTTTGGTGTGGCACTGGCTTTTTCGGCGCTCTTTTTCCTCTTTTTGGATTTACTTCTTTTGACCCTGTTGACAGTCAGTTTGATGCTGGTGGGTGTATGCTGGGTGGCAGTGTAAGAGACGGTGGAAGGGGATACTTCTTCATCGCCGCTTTCGGTGGCACTGCTTTCTGCGGCTACCGAGAAAGCGCAAGTCCGTTGTCGGTCTCTGATCGTCGCTTTTCGTGAAGTGAAGTCAAATACCTGAGACCATTTCCGTTTTCCTGTGCTGGCCATCCGTTGCTTTCCTCCCATCGAGTCCCCTGCGACAAGAGCACCACCAAAACAACATGATGGAAAATGAGAGTTTACAACATCCAGTGGCAATGACTAAATGGAGCTTCAACCAATACATTTGCCAAAACCAACGCGTCCTAAAATGACATCAGTAACATGTATTGGCATGTCTACAAACATACTAGATAACATACACAACTCATATCAGGGGAGACATTTGCAGCAAGTTCTACATGACTTGTCTCGTATTTATCCGGCCCATAACTTTTGGAGGTTAGTGTGTGTGTGTGTGTGTATATATGGAGGCTTTTGCCAGCGGTAGAATCATTTGGATGGCCATATAGTATGTCGGGCTTTTTTTTTTGGGGCCGGGATCCAGACAGGGCACATTGTCCGTGGCTCACCTGCAGTGGTCACATTTAATAAACAAGCCATCCGACATGAGAGCGCAGTGACACCAGTCGGCCGACGCCCCGTCCTCCTCCGAGGAGCTGTCGCTGTCTGCCGAGTTGTCCTCCGTCGTTTGGCTCGAACGGGAACCGCGGACGGCGCCGTTGAGATCCGTTCGCCCGACCGTGGTTTGAGAGAGCGGGGAAGCGGGCGGTGTGGGAGGAGGGGGGGCACCATAGTTGTGATCCTGTGACAACACACAACGGGAGACTGTTGTTGTTTTCAAACAACAGTTGTCCAGCGTGAGGGCAAAAACGGTCCCAAGTACATGATGCTTGCGCAAGATGAATGCCTTCACACGTCAAAGGCCATCGTAGCAAAAGATACGTACATGCGCAGATCGGGACAATGACTCAAAACGCTCGCTTTCCTTGTCCAAAAACAAATGCAAGTTTGAATACATGATGGAGAGAGATTAAAGGCAAATGCAGTGGCAGGGAGTGATCAATGTTAGGTCAACCGTGAAATGGAACAAATGCAAAAAAAAATAATAAATAAATATGGAGCGTTGCCTTTTGGCACCCTTTTCCGACCACCGTCTCCGATTTGGAGGTGCTCATTTTCCTCGTCGGCGCTCAGCTACCGACCGACTGAGTTGGAAATGAAGTTGGAAACGCTTGAAGAAACGACAGTACGGCAGCATCGGCAAATACCGAGGCCGCCACCGACCCGGGCGGACCGCCTCGATGTCTTGCCCGTCTCCAAAAAGGTTCTATCTGTGACAGCGGACCAAACTCTGCCATCACCGACCGGTGTGCCCACATCAAGGAGTAGGAACGCTTGTAGATTGGCACCCTGGAAGACCCTGCCCAGGGCGTAGCGTGGCTCCACTGTTTCACGGCCGGGAAGAAAAGCGCAGCGCCCCTTCCCAATCTGAGATTGGACCTCCCGGCGGAGCCTCGGCTCGCTCCATCCGTCCACCCGTCCGTCCATGAAGGTGATTTGTACACGTTGAAGCAGACAGTAGTAGGAATGTGCATGTGATATTTGGTGGCGCTTGCTGATGATTTTGACCGCCGTTTACTTGTTAGAGCTCCATGAGCAGACAGGCAGGCAGGTAGGTAGACACACGCCAGTTAGCTCCCGTGTCTCGTCGAGGCACAATTAGCTTTCGACGGCTAAAGAGACAAGGTTAGCAGAACAATTTCCGCCTTTCGCCAGACAGACATGGGGCTCCGCGTCACAGACGCCCGCCGTCAAGACAGGCAAAAAGCTCCATCCGTGCCCACCAGCGCCCGCCCACGTTAGCCACCGCCGCTGAGGCAGCCAGGCAGGAGCACCTTGTTCGCTGGACCTCCTGGCCGTGTCAGCCGTCCGTGTAGCCAAGAATCTCCCTCCGTCCACGCAGCCGTCGCAGGAGATGCGGTGGCGTCGCGCTGCCAGTCAGCACCGGAGGTCTGCTTATCAAAATTTCAAAGTTGGACTTGGAAAGAGCAGCAGACTTCCCGCAACGGGGATGGGCGTTCAGCCCAGCGCGGCGCGGCGCGGCACGGCGAGGCCAGGCCAGGCCAGGCGGCCGGCCTGGCCTGCTTAAAACACCTCATTTTCAGGGGACTTGCCAGGAAATGAAACGGATCAACGGGGGAGAATCGAAAGCAAGCCTTCCCTCCGGATTTCAACGGATTAAATAAGGACCCGATTTCAGCGGGCAAAACCTTGCCCAAAACTTCTTGCTTGCGTATTCAGATGTTGAAGCAAAGATGTTGCCGTCAATTTTGGAGTCCTTTATTTGATGTGTTCACAATGATTTGGCATGGACAAATTGCCATCAGAGCCTCCAGTGACATTTTGTCTGCACGCAACATGTGGATGAGTGCTCAGCCAACGTGGAAAGTGGAAAAACAGTAGAAGGTGGGGAAACGGAAGCCTAAAACAAGGGAGCCACCCTGGAGAATCACAGACCAACGACTGAGCCTCGCTCGGCACAGTAGATTGAGAGATTGGGAGCAAAGGGAAAGATGGCGCTGCAGTTGAAAAGAGCCAAGGTCAACAACCAAAAAGTGCTGCATGGAATAGCCCTTCGCAAAAGTCAATGAGAGGTTTCCGGCCGCAGCCCCTGAAATGCAAATTCTGATGCATTTGGCCATTTGCCATCACTTGGTGCCATCACTTTTGCGCAGTACTTGCACAAAAACGCAACTAAGGAAAGAGTCATTTGTACTCACAGCATACGGCAGTCCGCAACACCCATGACTTTGTGCACTTCCACAAGTGTGGTTGTTGAAGTTTTTCTCATTCACGGCGGGGCTTGCTTCAACAGATTCAGGGCTGAAATGTTCAAAATCAACGTTAAGTATAACCCGTGTTAACATGGTAGTAAAGCAAATGGTATACACAGTCTTGCCTCTTCGTACACACGAGAAGGAAGGAAAGCTCAGAAATTGCAGATGGAATGTGGACGTGTCATTTAATGCAACTCTTGAGCCAACGCCAAACAACCTTGCTCTTTTTCTCTTCTTCTGGCTTTGTTTTCCAATTGAGAAGATGTTTGTTTGTGCATTCAACCTAAAAGTCTCACGTGTGGTGGGTGTTGGGGTGCCATTTGTTGCCAGCGTGACGCATGGAAAACTTACTCCAATCCAGCAGCCATTTCTGTGTAAGACGTTTCAGGTGTGGTGACTCCTAGAGTGATTACTATGCTCATGACGTCCGTCCGGCACAGCGACACTCGGGCGGTTGGGGAAGGGGGGAGGAAGGGGAGGGCTACAGCGAGGGCTAGCGGCACAGGATGGAGTCGGGAGGGGAAAGACAAATTAAAGGGCTCCGACTACAGTGAGCAACCACTCCAGTGTCGGGGAGCCGCCTCTGAGCCGTAGCCCTCGGCTGACACTCATGGGGGGGGGTGGGGGTGTGGGGGACCTGTGGACACACAAGAGGGGAGGCACTTGTTACACAAAGCCATGGACTCACAATTCAAGAGATGTCTCTCATTTAAGACAACAACGTATTCCAATCGAGAAGATAGAAACTTGAGGCTCTCCGCCGAGTCAGCCAAATAGGGAGAACGTATCGGCAGACAGTGGGCAACGCCGAGCCCTCGGATTCTCTCGGAGCGGAGACTGAGCAACTTTGTGTTTCAGGTTGGGAGATGACCGGTGACTAAACCCAGAAGGCCGTCCTGGGAACCGACAAAATAGAATCGAGCATGCGTACAACACCAATCAATGCAATGTGCTGGCCAATGTCAGAATAGGACAATTGGCACGAAGTGCAGGAGCCCTCGGCCGGCCGCAAACATTTGCTCAAGTGTCCCCGTTTTTCACAAACGCAAGGTGGCGGGCGGCGACCCCGAACAGAGAGAGCACTAGCACTGCACGTTCCAATTCTATGCCACTCAATCACCTGAAGAACTCCACTTTGATGTGTCTTTGGAGTTGAGTGAGAAGCATGTTTGCAAACGTTTGCTTTCTGCGCCAATGGTTGCACGCACTTGAGCAAAGCGGAGGCTCCAACAGAAAACAAGAGCTCCCCACGAAAATACGAGCAGTTTCTCAAGGCTGCTGGGCTGGGGGTTGCTAAGGTGGGGGAGGGAACAGCAAGTCACCAACCAAGCGGATCGGTTCCGTCGATTGCCCGCACGGAGGGGGTACCAGAAAAGAAAAAACATCAACAACAGCCGAGCTTTGAGTCGGATTCACACGCTCGGGCGAGGTTAGGAATGTAGCCATAGATGGACGTTATGAAAACACAGAAAACGGGCCTAAATATGTCTCGTCAAAATCTCAAAAAGGTTTGCTACAATGACGAATGTCAAAAAAAAAATGTTTGGGGGGGGAGCTAACGTGAGCTACGAGAGCAGTTGATCACTTTTGGTGGCCGACACAAGCCACATCCATGTTCCGAGTCGGATTCACACGCCCGAGGGAAGTTACAAATGTCGCCAAACACACAAGTCATCAAAACAGCGCAAACGGGCAAAAACGTGTATGGTAAAATAACAACGACAATGTCTTGAAATCACCCAACTGCTTCTCTCTCTCGAAAAGTATTTTTGGAGCCAAAGTAAACTCCAAGAGCAGCTGGTCGCTCTTGCTAAAACAAGCCACATAGATGCTAGCTAGCTAGCTAGCTGGCTAGCTAGTTAGCTGGCTAGCTAGCTAACTAACTAACTGCATGGAGGATATTTGAGGAAAACGCGACTGGGCCCTTTTAGCGTTGCTATCATAACGATGAGACGAAATGATCGAACGAATTGCAAAAATATCAATCTTACAATTTGATTGCAACTCTTAGTATTTGACATAACTCATGGCATAAGTTGAATTTTGGTGAACTGACCACGGGCTTTCGGCACTTTCCGAAATTAATGGACTAACAATAGTGGGGGTCGCTTCTCATGCTTGCTGGATAAACACTCCCAACTAACATGGTGTACTTTAACACATACATTTAGTGTGCGTGTGTGTATAAATACATACATACACACACACAACATTCATACACAACATACATACACACACGCGCGAGCGCGCGTACACGTACACAACAAACCCAGCACCCTTGACGGTGGACTCATGTTTGGGAGACATTCAGGTCGCACAATCATGAAATCGTACAGACAGCAGACGCTATCCCACTACCTGTGATAACTTCAGTGGGTGGTAAATAATTAGCTTGCTATGTTAGCTTCTTAGTTGTGCCAAAATGACTATCATTTTGCAAGAATGTCACTGTCTCAGCCAACTGATGATAATAATGTTAGCATAAGAATCAGTCACTGACCTAAAGATGCATAATAAAGTTGCACAAACGAGGTCAATTCCTTGGAGTAGCCCAACATCAAATCCAATCATAGCAGTAGGCCCGTCCGTCGGCCGCGGTGTCTCCTGTCTCCCTATGCCTTCCAAAGTATCGCTCTGCAGCGGACGGAAACAAACTTCTCCACGTCTCCCACCAAAAAAAAGAAAGAAAGTGAAATCCTTAGCTCTTTACAAATGCACTGCATTTGTGGGGTGTATCCGATCAACTCCAGGCGAACGAATGAATTCATTTAAAAGTGCAGCCTATCTGCAATTACTCATATTATTGAGGTACTCCTGTCTGTGTTATTGGGCTCTTATTCGGCCTCGGCTCTTCGCGTTCGAGAAGACCGCCCCCCCCTGCTCGCCGGCATCCACGGCAGGCAGGCAGCAGGCAGGCAAGGCAGGCAGCAGGCAGGCAGGCAGGCAGGCAGGCAAGGCAGGCAGCAGGCAGGCAGCCAGGCAGGCGGGCCCATGCAAGCGAAACTGACGTGCAACTACGCCGTGGGGTTTCCGTGGCGACCGTGCAGGGGCTCGATTGGGAGGCGCTTACCAAGATGTTTACGGGGAGAGATTTGGGTCCAAAATTCTTTCCGCGATTTGACCTTTACCTGTGTGTGCGTGCACGCGCGTTGTCGTCATTCCCACAAAGAAATGTACAAAACTCGAGAACATAAATTGCGTGTGAAGGTTGAGAGGCTGAATTAAAACTTGTGGAGTGACATTGAATGACCTTTTCCCAAGACTGCCAATGAGCTGAACATGTTGACTAGAAATGTAGAAATTACACCAAAAAGTTATGTCACATTTTTATGTTGGTTTTGTAATGCAGAAAATGTTGAATTTTCGCTAACTTTGGCAATTAGTGGGCATCAACTGAAAGGAATTTACAATTTGGTGATTTACATGGGCGCTCACCACAAGTTGAGGCAATGTGGAACTGACCACCAGTTCATGAGGTGGCTTTATAAAGGAGGTCAACAAAAGTTACGTCAAAACATTCACAACAAATACAGAGACCAGCAGAGTTGAGCTTCCCTACCAACAAAAAGGTTTACACTGACACAATTTGGTATTCAAAAGAAACAAACAAACAAAAAAACCCACTACGTGTGAAATCAGTTCCATTGAGCAATTTATTGAGGGCAAAACATATGGTGACAGTTTTCATGTCAAACCAAAATATGACACGTCACGGACTACCGACGACCTTATTGGGCAAAGGCTTCGTGAATAGGTTAGCAAGGAAAGAACCGATATGAGGCAGTAGCCGCCAGTTATCTGTAGCGATACTGCAATGGACAGCATCCTCTTGTGACATTATTTTCAGCAGGATGTGAAATTGTGGGGGAATGACAAAAAACAATTTGAATTCATCTTTCCTGGCCGAATCTGGTATCATGAACGGCCGCAGGTGCTTTTCCACCGTGGACCTCAGCTCTTGTGCTTGCAGCTGGCAACAAAACAAGGCGCTAGCATAATCTGCTTGCTCTTCCTCACTTATTTGGTCCCAAAGGTCCTGAAAAAGAGCCAATTTGTCAAGTGTTCCCCCAGCCAAAGGCAAAAAGGCTTGCTGAAAACACACGTGGATGTCCGGCAGTAAAGTATACCAAGAAAGGTCATTGAAGGTGCTGAACATAGCGCTGGCGCTCAGGGTGACGGGGACGGGCAAGCGGGGCTTCAATCGAAGCTCCACCACGGGAGACAATCTCTCTGGAAAAAGACAGGGTACGGTCAAGTCGCAGAGTTGTTCGTAATGACTGCCCCTGACGTTGAAGTGCAGGCGGAGGCTGAAGACCTGATCCGAGCAGGAAAGCTTGGACACGCTATGATGGAGCTGGTACTTCAAGGTAAGGTGCGACCGCTTCAATCCGGCAACCCGGTGCGCGTCCGCTCGCCAGCAGCGGCCCTCCGTCTCACCGGGGCTCGGCTCATTCGCCACACTCGGCTCGGGATACTTGGACTCCGCCAGCCTGAAGACGGCTTCGTCCGTCCGGTGAACGGTGAGCATGCTGGTCAGTCTCTCGGTGTCTGCCACGATGCAGGAAAGCGAGTGTTTGTTCGGTCCTTCCTCGCTCAAACCCCGCGTGGTGATCCCCGCCGCCAATTTCTCTTTGGAGAGAGTCGTCAGAAGGCTGTAGTACAGTCGGGCGTGATCTCCGACGTCCGCGTCGTCGTAGTGACACATGAGATGTTGCAGGACGTCGGCCAGAGAGGGAAGTAACGCGTCCAGGCCGGGATGCGCCATCAAGCGCCGGCAAATCCGCAGCACACCCTTTCCCAGACGCCAGTCGGCGGTCGTACACACCCCAGGCCAAACGGTGACGTCGGCGAGTAGTCGCAGCGTGCTCAGCTGCGAGATTTGCCCTTCCTCTGCCACTCGCGCCAGCACCTTCAAGTGCCAACGGAGGTCCGTTAAGGTCAATCGGGCGGGCGGGGCCTCAACGATAACGCGCTGCAAGGCTCCGCAGAGTCTCGCCGACCAGCCGCGTTCGGGGAAGGAGTCACGAGTCCGGTCGGCCAAGTTGAGAAGGTGTAGAGCCAGGTCGGTTCGACGGCCGTAAAGTGTGCACAGTTGCTCTGCGAGACTGTTGGCGAATTTTTCCACCTGGCAAAAGGAGACGAGAAAAAGGAAAAGGGCCCTGAAAAAGGGCACCGCCATCTTTGGACCGCGTCCTCTTGTCACAATGTCGAGCAGCGAGCGGAGGTGTTGGTAGAGGAAGACCAGAGCGGCGCCTTCCTCTCCGCCGTCTCTTTCGCCCTCCTCCTGGTGGAGCAGCAAGAGCAGATTGAAGCGGGCCAGCATGGTGGCGTCATCGTGGAGTACGGCGGGCCAGAGCGGATAGGCCAATTGGGGCGTTAGCAGCACGGGCAGACTTTCCGGACCGATTCCGCAGCCAATCGGCCTGTTCTCGGGAAAGTGCAGCATGCAGTCCAGAAAGAAGAGTTTCTCTGCTTTGCTGAGCAGAGGATGCTGGGAGAGAAGCACTAAGCGTCGCAGGACGAAAGCTTCGTCATCGGTGCTGAACAAGCTGTCCGTGTACGTGCACTTCATCAGCAGAGTAACGTGAAGAAGGCAAACCTGGGGGGGGGAGAACAAAAACCCAATCATAATCCTTTTGTACAACGGATCGAAAAGTATCATCCGTTCAAATACAACAGGCTAAGCTATTTCACGGTCGGTCGCTGCTCGGGCCCTAAGTCCATCTAGAAAGGCCCCTCCCTCATAGCCGTTACGTTGAAAATGGGTCCGTCACCTCTCTGGCAAGCACGGACTCCCTCTAGATCGAGTCGACTCAAATCTCCGCGCTGCGAGGAGGACGTGATAAGCGGTGCGCCGCCCTGCTAGAAAACAAGTCGATCGACGACTTTAGCGGCAAAGACTACTAACCTGGCCGGTTGCGAGCAGACGCAGAAGCTGAGCTCGAAATATGGACGGTCGAACGACAGGCACCATGGCGACAACCTGCACCAGTCTGCGGAGAACTTCCGCTTGACACGGTGGAGTCAAAAGGAAAGAGTTCTCCAGAGTGCTCGACAGGACCGTGCGCAAATCCTTGCAGTCTTGCCCGGTGTGAAGAGTAGGCATTGTTCCCATCGCCAGGGAGGACGAGGCGGCCGCGTCTTTATCCGTCGGACGGCATTGGCGCTCGGCCTCCCGGTCGTTCTCCCCCAACAGTGATTTGAGATCGTCGTTCCCTGAGCCGGGGTCCACGGCCAGCTGGTAAAGGGCATTTTTCAACACCAAAGTATTTAGTCTGGCGTACGGCTGATGAAGTCTTGAGCTTTCTTTGCTCCAAAGCTCCCCTATGAGCTCCAGGCGCTGGGACAGAAGGCCGGGGCGGCACGTCTCCAGCTCTCGGAGGCACTCGCACGCGACGCCTCGCAAGAGAAGAGCACCGTCACCGTGCGAGGCGGACGTGTCCTGCGCTATCTGAAGGAGCAGATCCAGGAAGTCCACGCAGACGTGTACTTTGTTGCTCACGCAAGAGCTGCAGATGAGGACCGAAGTCAGAGTGACGAGGAGGCAGCTGCGAAGTTGAACGCACGGAAGCCGACAGTGGGCAAAGACCGACAGGAGCTCCAGGACCGTCTCTTCGCCGGCAGAGAGCGTGGGACACAGGAGTGCCGCTTGCTCACATAGTGGGGACAGCAGATAGACCTGAGAAGAGCGACATGTCATTCATTAGAGGAGGGGGGGGGGGGGGGGGGGAGAAGCCACTTTCACTTGAAGTATGCTAGTATACCATTGTCTAGTGACAGACACCCCACGTTTTGGGCCATTTTCATCGGGCCATTCCAACCAGATCTTTTTGCCTGCTTTTGAAATTTCGTAACTTTCTCAAATCTTAAGATGAAATCCAAACACCATTTCCCAACTCTATAGTGACATTGTTTTCTTCATTTCGTTGACAACGTTCTACTATGGTCGATCGATCGATCGATCGATCGAATGCACGCACGCACGCACGCACGCACGCACGCACGGGACTGTGGGATAGGTTACAATTTGGGGACAAAGGTCGCATCCAAGCAGGGATGAGTGTGCAATACCCGAACAGGCCCGATCATACTTCAAAACATATAGCTGTTTTCACAAAACGCAGCGCACTTTGTTTGCTTCCCGTGGCTGCAAGACTTTCTTTATTCGGAAAGAGATGGCTCCAAAGTTGAGTCATGACTACCATCACGACACAAATGAGAAGCGCTAAAGCATATCAAGATAACGAAGGTATCAGGATCATTCACTGCACGGAATCATACCTTGACACCGTTGGGAACTCGGTCATTGCGGAGCTCGTGGAGCAACTCCGCTAGGAAAATATCCGCCGATTTGGACGAGACAAATCGGGAAGGACTACGGAAAAAGTCTGAAATGGTCGCCTTCCACTTGAGCGCCATCGGTGTTCGGCTTAAAAATCAATCCTCTGCACCCTACAAATGGTTCAATATTGTCGTGGCGTTATGTCCTTCGGGACAGCTACCACGACTGCGAGCGGTCCTTCCTGTCCAAATAGTCGCATGACACCCTCCGCCCGCTCACCAAGTGCACAGTTCGTCATCGATTTGACGCCGTGCGCGGTGGACCCGCCGTGTTAGCCAACATAAATATCAAGAAGCCAACTTGGGGAAAGCGGTCATACAGTGAAACCACGGGCTATGTGTCCCCTTTGGCACTATTTGCGCGCTAGTTGACGGCAACTATGATTGGACAATATACGCACGTTTGACTGCCTTTAAAAAGGTAGGTTACTCCCATTTGTAAAAAGGGAGGGGAACGTACAATGTGATCATTCGATGTCGACACTTCAAAAGGCATGTTTCATTTTTTGGGCACAACACCAGTTTAGCGAACGTGGCCAGCCAGTATCCCACTAGTTTGGATCGAATTCGCAACGAATTGTGGGTAAGGCACTTCAGCCGGGAGACCATTGCTTGTGTCCCGATTCGCAGGCTGTGTCCTCGGAAGGCTGTCGTTCCGGCCTCCTTTCAGGCCACATGACGTCATTTCCGGACGACGTCACACGCTCCACGAACTGGATGCTATTGCCACCCCGCTGAAGATGGCCATGTCTCCACCACACATGATTGCACTCCTGGCTAATGTTTCTGCTATTGTTGGATATTTCCATAGTTCGACATTGCTAATAGTTCAACTTAGAATTTGAGCTGGCTAAATGAACTGATTTGCTCAATGTCACGCATGCTGCGCTTTCACAGAGTGAGTGGAAAGCGAGTGACATCACAACGTTCAATTGGTCCGTCATATGAAAGAAGTACAAAAGACTTTTGTAAAAAAAAAAAAAAAAACACACTGTATTTTCACTTGTTGAGAAAATGCCATTACAACTCCTCCTTGCCTTTATGAGAGCCTGGGGTCTTCCGATCCATTTTGCCGTCATTTGTTTGCGCCAACTCCTCGACTTTTGTTTGGAGTGTGTCTTGTCCATCTATGTCAACAGGTTGAATTCCATCTTTGTTGACCTGAACCGTTTTGTCAGTTTGTACGGGATACGTTTCAACTTGCTCCTCCCCATCTGGAGCTTCTCGTCCATTTGCTTTTGCCTGCTCAGTCTCTCCGGCTAATTCTGTCAGCATTGGCCCTTTTGAGTCAAAGCCTGGCATCAAAGCGCTAGCAAACGTCTCAAACATATGCTGAGCTTGAATTCTTTCCTACAAAGCAAAGGGAGATAGGACCTGAATGAGTTGACCACGGTTGTAGGATGACTATCATATTTTCAAGAGGGAGGGAGGGAGGGACGGAGGTTTACCTTGTCCTCATGAGCCGGATCCAAGGTGAACCACAGTGCCACAGCACACCTCTGTCCCTTTGTGACAGCCCTCACGCCATGCGGGTTTTCCTTTCCCGCGCCGAATCCAACGACGCGGCCGCACAGCGGGCGAACGACCGCCTAGAGAAATCAGAAAGGAGTGACGAAGGGATCCGAGTACTACGAGCCTTTGCGTGGAAATGTCCATCCGAGCACGAGCGAAGACATACCGTGACGGATTTGGCATCTAATTCGGTGAAAATAAAATCGCCTCCTTCAAAGTCATCATTCAGGTAAAGTATCGCGCTGTGGAAAGAAGCCAGACACCATTGGTCAAAACAGCAGCCGACGCAGGCGATTGGGAGCATCTCCCGCGAATCACCTGAAATCTCGATGCGTGTACGCCGGCGCTTCCTTGAAGCACTCATTGAGCTCCGAAACCAGCAGACAGTTGTCGACGTGAACGGAGTGGCTCAGATCGTCGTTACGTGTTTCTTGCTTCCCTGAACGACAACAAGAAGACACGTTCTGCTACGTACGCGATGGTCATCATTCATTTGTTTCTCGGCATAAAATCTCAACCGCTGTCCCGTTATGAGCACGATGCCTGAAGCCAAAATCATATGCGGGTCTCCACATATAGCTAGCTAGATAGAGGGACGGCGATGCAAACGACTTACCCTCAATCGCGGATCGACACACCAGATGTGAATAGGAGAAGTAGAGCGGGGAAGCCAAGCCAAAGTAGGACTCCAAAACCCTCCTCACCTTTTCGCTAACATCGGAGAACAGACGGACGGCCTTGAGCGAAACCTTTCCTTCTTGGGCCAGCTATCGGCATAGGGAGTGAATTCAAAGTGAGCCCAATCTTTTCCCTCCTTCCACTGTCAACGCTTGCGATGTCTCCTTGTGTGTTTAGGAACCTTCAGAGCCTTGAGAATTGTGACTCCCTGGAACATTTCCCCGGCAGAGTGGGGGGAAGGCTGTCCCCGGTAGCCATCGCCTTTGAGGGCAGCTGCCTAGAAATGAGAAGAAAAAAAAATGAACAACTTGAAATGATGACTTGGCAGGCAAGCGCATCATGTACGCAAAGGTACCATTGAATCAGGGTAGCAACTTTCTCATGAGCTTGGAGATGAATCCCACAGATCTGAGGCAAGTATATGACACCATTTGATTTTTTGGGTTCCAAGTTTCAATGAACAGTGCGCATTGCGGAACACGGTATTGTATAGTCCGAGAGAAAGGTTCGATTGATTCAAAAATAATGTTGAGATTCATCCTAAAAGTCATGGTCAAAGCTCAGAGCTCTATCATGAAAACAACCAAAAAGCGTTACCGAGTAGCTCCAAAGGGCCATCGCAGCCCTGGCCACGTTGGAATTTGATTTTTTTCCTTCCAAATCAAGTACAACACATCAGATTGAAAGTCACTCACGTTAGAGAGCCGATGCAACTCGGTGCACTCGTCAGCGGCGATGACCCCGTCGAGCAAGACCCGTTGAGAGCCGTTCAACTGCACGGATGTCATGCTCACTTTAATGTTGTCGTAAATCGGACTTCCACCTGAAGTCAAGTTTGCAGTTCAATCACGTTGTCCATCAGCGAGTTAGTACGTACAGTACGTATACGACGGATTGCACCGGTCGGTCACCTTCTTGCGCTACGACCATGTTTGCCAAGTCTGTCGAGTCCTTCTTCTTTTCCTCGACCAGAGTTTCAATCTCTTTCATCAGGTTTCCTATTTCCTCTGTAATCCTCGCCGCTGTCTCTCTGTCAGACCTGAGATGCAGGCATCGACTCCATATTGATAGTCAGAAGAGAACGCTCGATCCAAAAATGCCATTTGACCACACAGTATAGATTCTCCATTGGAAATCAAATGGCTCAAAGAAATGTGCGTGCTCACTTCTGTTTGTCTTTCAGCTTTCTTGGCATGATATCTTCGGGAGTCCAGGTATCCTTAATAAAATCCGAAAATAAAATTGGAATGACTGAGTCAATCAATCAATCAATCAATCAATCAACCAATCAATCAATCAATCAATCAATCAATCAATCAATCAACCAACCAACCAATCAATCACGGTCCGTTTAAATTGCAAATAAACTGCAAATACTCACGGGATCAATAAATGTCCTTCCAAACGCTTCGTATCCAAAGTACATCAATTCTTTCTCCAGCAGGGACCGCTGAACAAACTGCTTCACAATCTGATGGTTTCACAAAAATATCTGGTTAGACCTCAATTGTTGAAAAGGCCCCAGCGAGCGAGCGAGCGAGCGAGCGAGGTCAGCCTGCCTACCGGCGACCCGGCTGAGGAATGCAAAGAACATGACACGCATACAGTTACTAAAGTACTGCTCATTTATTGACCAAAGTGCTTGACACATTCCAAGTTGGCTGATGCGCACACACCTGCTCATCATAATCAACCTGAAAGTTATCGCTCATCAGAATGAGCCAGTTTGTGATCTACACATATTGATGACGATGATGATGATGGATTCATTTGTGATCATCTGAAGGATTTTCCCGGAGCAACGAATGAACCTTAACTCGTTCTTGTCGGAGCGCTATTTTTAAAACGGAGAGCAATTTACCTGTCTGGCCGATATCAACTTGTCCGACCCCAGAACGGCTGAATAATAATCACGATTCTGTTTCATCACTTCGTCATCAGGGTGGAAGAGCAAGTAGGTCTTTGCACACTCGATGGCCAGCTCATAGTTTTCACCTAAATGCAAGAATATCAGACAGGTTGCCGGATGTTTTTATCGGACCCGTAACGTCTATATTAGGAAATGACATCGTGCCCCTCCCCCGTCGTCAGTGGCGGTCGGGTGATGACCCCCGTCCGTGCCTTTTCCGTACGACCTAAGCGTACGTACTTGAATGACGACGTCATGGGTCGATTGCTTTCCAGACCTGTTTAGAAAACCCCGTTATGCGGGTGGGTGTACGGTGATTGACATCTTCTGGCGAGCTATAAAGCACGGACGGACTGACGGACGGCCATGACTGGGTTAGTCACAGCAAAACGACTACCCACTGTTGTAGTAGGAAAACTGCAGGTAGTTGAAGTGGGAGGGGAGAAAATCCTCCAAGGGCTGCTCACTCCCGGCAGCATCAACGGCCAGCTCCACGGAACAACGCTGCTTGCAATCCAGCACCTGCATGTAATGGTCTGACACAAAGATGAAAAGTTTACCGACGGACGGGCCTCCATCCGTAACCACGCTTTACCTGTGATAGTCTGATAGAGGTCAGCATCGTACTCCATGTAATTATAGCCGTCGTAGTTGTAGCTTCCCTCACAAAGCGCTCGGCACTCTTCGTTAGCAGCGAAGTACTCGTTTAGAGCCACCTCAAAGTGTTTGGCTGCCAGACTGAAGTAGTTGTCGCTGTAGTAACTCTTCCCCATCAAGAAGTTGGCCTGAACAAAATCATACAAACAGGGAGGGAGGGAGGGAGGGAGGGAGGGAGGGAGGACGGTAAGGCCTCACCAAAGATGCAGCCCATCTCAGCACCCGGGCAGATGCGGTACCGATTCGCGGAATAACGCAACAAACAGTTTGAAAAAAAGGCCACTTCGCAGTTGGTCTTTAAGGTCATGCGATCGCACACAAGAGTATTTCATCCATGGCACATCTTTGCAGCACGTGCCGTTATGATGATGACGACGACGACATTTTTGGGATAGAGCTCAAACCATGTGCGGCCTGGCTTCAAGATCTTTGAAGTCCTCTTGCCGCACTCCTGCCATGGTGCCGTAGTAGTCCAGGTTCTGTCTCATCTCCATGTGATTTTTGTTTGCTTGAAAGAATGTGCTGGCTGCTGCCACTGCCTTGTCCAGTTTATTGATCTGAAAAAGACAAAAGGGATGCAGTGGAAGTCAAAGTGCTAATCGTTCACTGGCTCAGTAAGATTTGTTCTTAAAACTGCCTGACGATATCGCCCAAATCATCGGAGTATTTTTTTCTTTCGGGAGGGAGGGAGGACCGGCACTGAGGGTTCGGAGCCGGTTGAGGGGGCTTGGACATCCATCCGGCTCGGAAGGCGAGGTCTCCGAAATAGCCATCGTTAATTCAGTATTCATGAAGGTTGTTTGTACAGCGCATACTAGTAAACAAAGTGGTTTTGTACTGTAAAAAGATCAAGTTCAAAGAACCGTTTGCACTGGCAACAGGCTGTGCAAGTCATGCAGGAGATTTGGAATGGCTCGAGTGAGTCAGCTGAAGAGCTGAGTCCACTGGTTTTCAAGAACGCACCTGAGCCCAAATTTGTTTGCTGATGGCCTGGACCTTTTTTCTTTTCATTTCATTGACTTGTGGATTTTAAAACTTCTCGTTTTGCTCTCTTCAACTTATTCCTCCCTCCCTCCCTCCACTCTGTGACGTGGCATCGTGGAGAAGAATGAGGCTGGCTGGCTGGCTGGCTGTCTACACGCAGCGACCACTTAACTTGGCTTTGCTTCGACATACGACACATACTGTACAAAGACACAAATGTTCGTTTGACCAGACTCAATTGTGGTTGCAGCCACCGCAGGACGAGTGTACCTTGAAATATGCCACTTGTAAATAATTGTAAGGGGTCCTCCTCTTAAACTCCAACTCCACCGCTTGACCGACCAGATGCAAAGTTGCTTGACCAAGTTTCTCAGCTTGGCAAGAATTCACACAGTCTGCGCGTCTCAGAATTTTCCAGAAGAAAGCCAAGTCCTCCACAGATCCAGCCCCGGGTATGGAAATTCCTAAGCCGCTGGTGGGATCTTCGAACGCGCTCTGGTTGGCGCATCCGAGTCGACAATCCGCCTTTACCTTGCGGACTGTAGCTCTGTTCCGGAGAGCCTTCTCCATGTTCAGGATTACCGAGAGCCAGTCCCCGTTATCATAGGCTTCTACCGCCGTGTCAAAAAGCAGATCGTAGGGCTCCAAAACAAAATGAGTGCTCAAATAAGAAGTCGACGCGTGGGATGGCAAAAGCAGGCAAATGACTGTAAGTGCAAAAGTCAGCTCCATACTTCTCAAATCTCGTGCGCACGCTTATTTGATTTGTGCTCAAGACTGGACGCGAGCTCCTGGCGTGTGAAAAAATAAACAGACAGACAGGCAGGCAGGCAGGCAGGCAGACAGACAGACAGACAGAAAAGCTATCGTTTTGGGAGTCGGAGCATGCGAGAGGGTTGAAGTGATCTTTCAGGCAATGGGGTTGGGTTTTGGAGCAGCCCCACCTCTTCGCTAAAAGACCATTCGGCACGTTGTTGTTTTTCTGAACGATTTTGACTTTTCGGGACTCTAATCCATAAAATTCCCATGGATAAGGGAACATTTAGAATGTAACAATAATTGTAAATCTTTTTTTTTTTAAAAAAAGAAGAAGAAACCGACCCGTCGCCATGGAAACGAAGGCCAGTTTCAAGCTGCGTTCGCGTGTCACGTGGCATCGCTTCGCTTCGGATATGACGTCACGAAGCCTGAAAACCGGCCGAAAAAGCTGCCTTCCGAGGACGCCGCCTGCGAATTTGGTTACAGCTTGTGACCTTTGTCCTTTACCCTGTTGAGGAACTTAAGTAACGCTGTTATGCTGGCAAGACAATCTGGTTACTTAAGTGAGCAAATTCCACCAAATACTTGCGCAAAGGATATTTCAATCAAGGCCAACTTCGAAAACAATGGACGGAACGGTCAAGCTCCCGACGCCGCAGCTCGACAAAACAACGAATGGTAAAGAAACAGGGCCGCAGGTTACCTTGTAACATGTTGACAGCAGTTTCTGCTTATGCCATTGGACTTTTTGTGCGAAACCTCCATTCAGATGACTGTATTTCCCCAGCCAGCCTAGTGAATGCATACATTCATACATTCATACATTCATACTTCATACATGCATACATACATACATACATACATACATACATACATACATACATACATACATACATACATACATACATACCACACGCGAAAGCATTTGAATGTAAACATCAGCATTATTCTCTAGTGACTCTGGTGGAGAGCAGCACCTCTCCTGGTGGACTGGAACTAGTCAGCCCTTACCAGACCACTCGAATGGGGGACACGATGGATCTTGTTGCTTTAGCAACACAGCTGCAGAAGGTTTGACACGTTTTATGTGATCCAATTGATCATTTGTTGCCATGAGCTGAGAGTGACGTTTTTTTATTCGTCAGGGAGACGAGTTTATAAAAGCCAATGCTTGCAACAAACTGTCTGTGATTGCTGACCAGATCCGATATCTACAAGAACGAGCAAGGAAGGTGAGCGGTATGCTCATGTAAATACGATCTAGGAATGTTACTGAAGGAAAAAACCCTACTTGGTCCAATCAGTTCATCACGTAGCTCTACTTGGAATCCTAGAGGTCCTTTGTTTGACACATTTCAAAAGATGATTATTAACAACTGTATAACTAAATGTATGTCCATGTCTAGGTCTTAGAAGAAGCAAAAAGAGATGCTGAGCTCCACCATGCTGCCTGTAACCTGGTGAAAAAAGCCGGCAACATGTATTACCTGTATCAGCGGCCATCTGGACAAAAATATTTTTCCATCATTTCTCCTGCGGTAGGCAATTGTTTTTACGTTATTACATTCTTTTTTGCTGTGGTGTGCAAGCATTCCCCCAAAGACAATCAAAACAAAAAACTGGCCCCTTGGTGGCGATGGGTGGGAACATGTCTATTTTTAGCATGAATTGATCATTTTCAGATCTTCTAAGTAGAACTTGATGGTTTCCAGTCATATCTATGGCACACAGAATTTGCCCCAGCACCTCGCTTGTTCACTGTGCAAGGAATGATTCTTTGAAATACTCTCTGCTCTACAGGAATGGGGCCCAGGTTGTCCTCATCAGTTTGTCGGTGCCTTCAAACTTCAACATGACATGTCCTGGACTCCCGAGGGCGATGTGCAGGAAAGAGACACGGAGATAGCCATCATGGACAAGTTACTTAGCCAGCAGACCGCTTTAGCGCCTGGCGTGGAACCGAATTTCAAGGGCCTCTCAAATTAGAGCTAATATGCATGAGTATTCATCCAAAAATGATGCCATTCTGTCGCTTGTCGGACCAGATCCGAAACCAGCAAAGTCGCTGCAAATACACTATTTAATGACATCTTCCCAGGCTGATTGTTTCAATTGACTTGAATGTCCGCAGGCAGAGCGTGTTCTTGTTCTTGCTAGCTGTTGACACCTTCAAACTTGTCTGTCCATAATGAGCGCAATTAAATGGCAGCGCCGGCACGCGTCATCTGGATTTTCTCTGAGGTCTGGAAGAAGAGTGCTTCAGCTCAACTCGCGCAGCTGGAGCACAGCTGCACAGAGGCGTGCGTCAAAGTGGGAAACAAAGCGCCGGCGGAAGACAAACCTGGCACGGCACGGCACGGCACGGGCGGGCCCGCGTGAGCTCGGCCTGTCCCGGGGAAAGCCGAGGAGTTTGTATTGCCGACACGAGTCAACCAACTGCTCGAGCGGCAAAAGGATACGGCTATGACAAATTGACGCCAGCGAAGGTTTTGTCACAGAAAGAAAGAAAGAAAGAATGAATGAATGAATAAATGAACGAATGAAAGAACGAACGAACAAATTCTTGATGTCCACGACTGCCAGCAGGGAAGAACGAGAGACCCAGTCAAAGACATTTAGTGAAAGATGGAGCAAGGTACTACTAAGATATACACAAAGGAAGACTAGGAGCAGAAGGAGGCCAATGCCTGAGCGGGGAGAGCAGCTCCAGCTGAGTGCAGTCAGAGAGGTGACATCGCTTACCTCCTACAGTGGGGGATCCATCCATCCGTCCGTCCGTCCGTCCATCCATCCATCCATCACTCATCCCCGCACTACCGCCCAAAGCAGCTGCACACTAAAACCACTTTGTGGAAGGAAAGGAAACAGGTACTGCTGTGGCACCGCCGCTATTACTCACACCCAATTCACACAAATAATTGCTCAATACAATCAACTACAAGTAAATACTCACAATTCACTCACAGGACCCAGAAAAGAAGACTTTTCAGGCCTTCAACAATGCCAACGTTAGAACAACACCATTGACTGTAAAGAAAATTATTTTTATAGTCATTATTCACCTCCATATTGGAGACACAACCCTTGAACATAACAAAAAAACAAACAGCGTTGATCTGGGGTGACTAATAGTGAGCATTTCAATCCTAACAAAGACAAAATGGCACAAGCCATCGCCTCAACCTCGATCCTAGTATTACTAGAATCACGACCTATTAATAGACAATATCTTTACTCATACCGTGGCGAACCATATGGTGGGTGAGTAGCACTTTTTATAATATGCAATGGAGCAAAAGCAAGCAAGATAGTGAATTCCAATCTCGACAAGTCAGGACTGAGGAGGCCACGGAAGCACTCCAAACAAATTGGAATACAATACACCGTTTCTATGAGCCGAACTGCCCAGTCCGACGATGCAAAATCAAACCAAAGCGTAATGATAATCAGCGGCGATGGAATCTAATAAATGCTTGCAACAAGAAAAAAAACCTCTTTGGAGGCATGTTTTGCATCACCGGTCTGTCTACACTTGAAAAAAAGTGATTTGGATTCCATTTAGTAATAGTGGTGCTCTTTTTAAAATAAAATAAATTGCCGTATCGTGTTACAATTACCTCCTTCGTTTGGCTGGCCAATAGGTCTTCCCGGTTAAACGAGTTGAAAGCTAAGAATTACTGCCATATTTCAGTCTAAAAGAAACAAACCACTAATTGCAGCGTGCCCTCCCCTCCTGGTCATTTCAACAGAAAGGAGTCCCTGCATTGGGGAAATCATTTGCCTCTCCCCGTACTTTATTTTGGTCTCAAATAACAGACACTGCTAATTTGATGTAGGGCTGACCCTTGCCCCTCCCTCCCTCCCTCCCTCCCATGTGCTCCACAGGGAAAAGTCCAATCAAGCCACATCTCCAGCAACCCCCCTCGCAAGGTCTCCTCCATGCAAACTGCAGACCACCTCTCTGAAATGTTTCTGCTAATTCCCATTTCCTTTACAATCACAAGGTTTCGTGTGAGGGGCTGCCTTGAACGGGGGGGAGGGAGGGCTGGGTAATTGCACCCAGGTTTGAAGCATTAACCCGACCAGGTGTCGCGAGATGGTCTGTTTACTGCAGTGATTAATGAATGGAGCGCTTGCCTGCTTCTAGCCAGCCGCAGCGCCCGCCCGCCCGCCCGCCCGCCGAGCTGCTTTTTTCTTATGAAGCGCAGTGCGTGTCACTCACATGAGTTGCTCATCAACGACACGCATGGCATAACTACATCGGCCCTCAAAGACTTGTGACTTTTATTTATATGCCGAGCGAGGAGTTCAAATCAAAATGAGACGGGAGGAAACGGTTGTCCTGTCTGTCCGCGGCTAGAACTAATATGCAATTCATTAACTGTCACTTTATAGCTGAGATTACTTAAGTGTGCATACGTGCGTGCCTAAACGTCTTCAAATGAATGGCCTGTCTATTGTTTCATATGGAAAAATACATTTCCTGCCGGCCGGTTGGCCGGCCGGCTGGCTCAAAACCTATTCCTAATGACACATAGTGCAATAAAAACACGGACAGCAATGTGGATGTGTAAACATTCCATGAATTTAGGTTTCATTCTGGTTTGCGCGTTCAATATTTACAAGTGAAATGTACTATACACTGAAAAATATTTCTTTGGCTAATAACGAACAATTTGATAATCAATTCAAGAATTTAGTCTCTGGCAAAGGTAATGATTCCAAGCTCTACAGATGAGGATGTACTTTGACCAAATTCCCTGGATGCACTAAAAGCCCAGTGGAAGAGAGATTTGCACATTTGACAGCAGAACAATGCAAAGTTAGTTGTACTGAGTCGCTCAAATGACCTCTCAAAATGTGTAAGCTATGGAATTTTGCAAACAAATGTCAGTAGCCCACACAAAGTCAAGAAAGCCAATACTAGTATTGTTTGGCATATCCGGATGCTGGCTGGCATAAATGGGCTGCTCACTCTTATACAATTAGCGTGGCATTTCCACTTGTTACTTTCAGGCATAAAAGGAAAAGACATGATATACGTAGTCATGTCGCTGAGCACAGGAATAAAGCTGAGCCAAATCAGCTGCCTCCTCCGTGTCATCTCTGGTCATATCCTAAAGCGTTGGCATTTCTTTCACCATTTGGTCAACATTTCCATTTCATTGTGTGGTGCTACTCCAAACCTTGGAAACACACACGCACCAAATGAGTGTGTGGCCTCATCCATCAGAGGTTCCTTTTGAGGTGTGGGTAGTTTGCAGGAGGTCATTGGTCAGCGCCTGGTTTACATGTCTTTTTTTCTGGCAGGCAGGCAGGCAGGCAGGCCGGCCGGCAGGCAGGCAGGCCAGCCAGAGTAAGCCGACTGGATACTGTCTTTGTATTGATCAGAGCTGTTGAGGGGAGCCCTTGACCTATTGCTCCATTTAAATGCTATAGACCCCCAATTGAACGTTTTCCTCTAAAGTGCAGTGGGAGTCGGAGGACACCTGCACTCTGTCAATCTGTAGAGATGAGACCAAGCAACTGGACCCCGTGCGTTTCATTGCAATGGCTGACCAATATCAGCCGTTGGGTGCTTGGAGGGGGGGTGGGGGGGGGCTTTGTCACAAGCAGCAAGAGCAGCAAAGAGGTGTTTCGTCCCATTGCCCACAATGTAAACTGTTTACTTGACTGTAAAATCGAGGGATTAGCGGGAGGAATGACAGCTCGGGGGGGGGGGCGCAGACGAAACATAGGCTTGAAAATTGGGAGTCTAAAATGACTTCTGATATTTGGGACTCTTGACTCAATCTGGCCAATATGAGATGGTAGTCAATTAGTTCATATCGTTATTTTGTTTCCAATGTATTTTTGCCAATTTTTAACATGTCTAAACATTTTTTTTTTCTAGATACAAACTCAAAGTTGAGGTCACAATGTTTGGTTGGCCTTGGGCAGATGGCAGACGGCAAGCAGGGAGGTGGGCAGGCGGGCAGGCAGCCACGCAGGCAGGCAGGCAGGCAGACAGGCAGGCAGGCAGACAGACAGCTTCTCGTGTGGCCCCTTTGCAAAATGAATTGCCCGCCCCTGGTCTAATAGTAATAAGCCAAATAATACAAAGGGACTGACGATTTGCACCCCAAGGACCAGCGGGAATTGGTAAAGCGCTTTGGGCACCGTGTGACGTCGATATAAAGTGCTTTAGTCCATTTAAGAGGCTGGTCTTTTGGGGTAAAGTGGGAGAAAAGAATGAAATTGTACCAAAACAAGCTCCTGCCAGTCCAGCCCCGGTCCAGCCATCCATTTTCATTGTCCTGTTGTCCCCATCGTGTTTGGGATGGCTGCGTCTTCTTGCAAGGAGCCTGGACGGATCCCTTGTCTCGGAGCCTCCGTCCCCGTCGTGAAAGCGCTCACTGCTGTCGCTCGCCGATGGCACGTGGAGAGGAGACCGTCCGACAATCATTGAGTGGGAAGTGGGAAGCGCAGCCAGCCAGCCGCAACGCACTGCGTGCCCGGACCAAAGTCAAGCATTTGGAGCTACCACGTCAGCATCAGTCACCCACATTGCAGTATTGCGCGAGAAAAGGAATGCTTTAAATCTAGTCATTACGTGTTGGACAGTGCAATCAGAGTTCATTCATTTCAAATGAATAGGCCACCAGGCTATTATTTGTTAAATGAGCGTTAATGGAGCAAGTCAACAGCAAGAAGAGGCGGTGCCATAGACAATTAACCGAATAATCGGCCTATTCATGATCTCCGCATGCATAGCCATTGAAAGCCCCGTCCGTCCGTCCGTCCGTCCGTCCGTCCGTCCGTCCGCCCGCTCGCCCGCCCGCCCGTCCGTCCGTCCGTCCGTCCATCCGTCGTCCGCGCATCCATCGCGGCGGTCCCTCCCATCAGTGGGCATGATCACGCAGGCAGGATTTGTGAGGTGATCGACTACGTTCATTTGACTCGTACAACAAGTTAAAACGGAGGAGGACGCTGCTCAATCTGCCGCCGCTGCTGCTGCTCAGCTCAGCTATTTTTGTTCTGCCCCACTCCTCACGATCAATTTGATGTGACACGTTGACATCCGGACGGAAGCTCAGCGCAGTGGGAATATGAGAGCTGCCCAGTTTCTGCTGTAAACAGGTGGCCTACCTACCTCTCCACATCATGCAGCAGCAGCAGCAGCAGCAACCGCATCCTTTGGACCTTGAGGCACTTTACTGTCCTCGGAAAGTTCAGGGGACGCCGCATCGCTATCGCAGCTTCATGATCGAAGAGATCCTCACCGATCATCCCGAACACAAAGTTGCGGCGCCGGCGAGAGAGCTTCTCAAATTCGGAGTACACGCGCTCCTTTCCACTCGTGCGTTCCGTAACCAAATGGGTAAGAACAAACTGAAACGATCGGCCTTTTTAGATTTATTCACTGAGACGCTTTAATTCGATATCGGACAAAGCCCCACACGGAGTCATTTCTACGGAAGAGCGTTTTAATCAAACAAAACAAACATGTAGGAAACTTCTTTTTGTCCCCCTTTTTCCCCCCACGCGACGTCCGTGACTTTAACTTGTCTCGACTAAACGGTAAATGATGCAAACCTATTACTTTCAAATGCTGTACGTATGTTTTTTTTTTTCCTATCGAAATCCACGCGTAAATAAATCGAAAGTATCCGAGTTGATGCCGTTTTATGTCAATTGCCTTGGTCAAAGCCAAACGGGGCCTCGTAATATAAGAATAAATTTGATTCCTTCATCGGAGATATTATTATTAGTAAGCCATATTGCATTGATCGCCTGGAAAGCTTCTTCGATGATAAATAAGACTCTTACAGTAGGCTCGGTACATGTATTAATGACTCAGGGATGTTACCACATTATGGCTCTAACGAGAGTTGTGTTTATAAATAATTGGATTTATAATTGTATATGTCAAAAATATATTTTAAATGACACACACAAAAAAAAACAAGCACCGATGGACATATTTACTATTTGTTTGAGTCAACCTTACAAGACGAATACAATGTGATGAAAAATAGCAAATGAAAATCCTCATATGCCTTATTCATTGTTGGTTCCCCCCCATCTTTCCCCGTTTTCTTCTCAAAGCGTTAAAGGCTGACCGGACTAACGTAATGAAGTTCCCCTTGGCCCCGCTGCCGTGCCCGCTCCTATCGGCTGCCGCCGCAGATCTGCACGTCGGCGTGCCTTCACGCCATTTGCCTCTTGAGCCTCACCTCCGGGCAAAATTGGACCACGAATCCGACGGAGCCAGCAAAAGCAAGAAGGGCCGCCGAAGCCGAACCGTGTTCACTGAACTACAGTTGATGGGTCTAGAAAAACGCTTCGAGAAGCAGAAATATCTTTCTACTCCTGACAGGTAAGCGATGAGAGCCAAGAAAAAAAAAGAAAAAGAAAAAAAAAAATCATCGCATTGGCTAGTCTATAGTCTAATAGCCTATATGGTCCCACTCTGAACACACGGAGAGTAAAAAAATGAACAATTGGAAGAGAGTGAAAAATGAACAATTGGAAGAGAGTAAAAGATTCACAGTAAGTTCTACACTGAAACAAGTTTGGAGTAATATTTACTCCAAAATTACACATATATTTTTTTTTCCACACAGAAGTTGTAAGTACATTTTATAAGGAGAGATTTTGACAACCTTTTACTCACATAAGGGTGACTCAAGGCGTGAGGAATGAACCCACACAATACTAAAAAAAAAAAAAAGACTCGTCTTCACTTTCGTAAATATCACTCCAAATTTGTTCTCAATGTCATTTTTTTACTCCATGTTCAGATTGGGACAAAATAGACGGACGGATATAGAGCACACGTGTCAAACTCAAGGCCCGGGGGCCAACTCCGGCCTGCCATGTTATTTTGGATTACATTCGACAAAATATGACTTTATTCATCCTACGAGGAAATGTAGCTCGCCTTTTTACAGTCATTTGAACAATCATTGAAAATATTCTTTCAAAACTCGTAATCCTTTGATTTGTTATTTATACTATGTATTAATACGAGATCATTCAACCTTTATTTGGTGTCACTGTCATAACGGCCCTCTGAGCTAAGCTGTTGAAAGCGATAAAAAAGACTTTGACACAGTAAAATGTAATGTGCGAAATTGGGGTGTGCGTGTGTGCGTGCGCGTGTGTGTGAGAGAGAGCGAGAGAGAGAGAGCGAGTGAGAGAGAGAGAGTGAGAGTACACACACACACACACACACACACGTATTATACGTATATACTGCTGTGAGGTGATTAAAAAAAAATCTAGTTGCATGATCTGTAACGAACTAGATGAATTAAGATTAATAATAGAAAATGTCCCCAAATAAAGATTTTGAGTAGAATATTTGAAATCCCCATTTTTATCCCTCCGTGTAGTGTGCTGGATAAATGAAATTCAAAAGCACATCAGAAAATCAATTAGGCCAGGTGCGTTATTTAAAAATGTATGACAAAACAGTGAAATCAACTATGAAATGGATTTTTGGTTTTGATTTTTAAGATCCACTTTGTCTACTCCTTGGTGTACAAGCAAACGTACCACTCTCATACTGTAGTTGGGAACGTCAATGCACTGAAAATGTAACTTGGGCAAAAAAAACAACAACCAAAACATGTGACTGGGTGGAATGACGTTTCCCATGATGCTTTACAACTTCAGATGAAATCTTTTCCCTTCATTTTATGTTCCAAGACGACAAGTTGTTTGTTGTGCGCATGATAGTTGCTAAAAAGGTGTTGAACCTGATTTATTTTATTTTATTTTATTTTGTTTCCTAAAAACAAATGGTACCGTTCCACTTGCATCACAGCTGAAATAGCTGTGTCGATGATGATTGAATTGAAGCCTTATTTTTGCTCCTTTTGCTGCACTCTGCCGGATAATATCGAACAATATCTATCGACCGAGTCATATCGTCATTCAAGAGTGTTTGTGAGAATGTCCGAGACCAATGCAACAGAGTGTTTATTGAGGTAAGTGGTGTTTCATTCAAGGCGGGGGCAAGTAGAACAAAACATTTGCTCATGACTGGCGGCGCTGGAAGCAAGGCACGTACCACTGCAGCCTTGCAGCCTATGTGTCATTCACTGGGCCGAATTTCAAATGTGTGCACCATTAATTGTGTTCATTTTCATAGTCTGTTCATTAGCATGCTAATTAATCTATCGAATGAATGTGTTCAAGTGACAGCCCAAATGTACACAAATCCAGTACAGCCCTGGATCTGGACACTAATTAGTTCCAGAAGAAGCTTCGAGAAGTGAAGCCGTCGGCTTCCGAAGCGACGATACATAAAAGCGCAAAAGACAACCAAATTACCGTAGAGGGAGCAAACGCTTGCGGCACCGCTTTACGTGCTCCATATGGGGCGCTTCTTACATTTCAAAGACAAATAATGAGCTGGAAATAAATTCCACACCACAAAATAACACTCATTCAATACAAAATGTACTTAGCAGTGGTAGTACTCCCGGAAATAATGCCCCGAAAGTGAATCCGCGCCGACAAAAGTGCGCCAACTAAAATTAGGGGACAATAAAATAGAAGCCCTAACCCTAACTGGACTATAAGGCGCAGGTGTTGTCACGTTTAATTTCGATGTATGAGACAATATGCACAAATCGTACAATAGCATAAAATAAAATATGGTGTGTGTGTGTGTGTGTGTGTGTGTGTGTGTGTGTATGTATGTATATATGGTGTGTGTGTGTGGGTATGTATGTATATATGTATGTATGTGTATAGTACGTATGTATGTATGTATGTATGTATGTATGTATGTATGTATGTATGTATGTATGTATGTATGTATGTATGTATGTATGTATGTATGTATGTATGTATGTATGTATGTATGTATGGACGTATGGATGTATGTATGGACGTATGGATGTATGTATATATATGTATATGCCTACCCTCACCTGCCTCACCTGCCTCACCTGCCTCACCTGCCTCACCTGCCTCACCTGCCTCACACTTAAGTGTTGAGCTCTTACGCGAATGCAAAATTGTCATTGTATTGAAATGTTTCCACTCGTTGGTTACAGATTAGACCTCGCCGAGTCGCTGGGTCTCAGTCAACTCCAAGTCAAAACATGGTACCAGAACAGAAGGATGAAATGGAAAAAAATTGTAAGTTTGAAGGCATAGCTAGCAGCCATTCATGTGATTCCGTCATCATTCATGAACAATCACAGTAGATATGCATAGATGTATGTACTGTACATTTGATTGGACATTTGTTGTTTTGTTGTTAGAAATCAATGCTATTAGCGTGGAGCGGTGCCAGGTGGTGTCCAAACTTTTCTTGTCAGGGCTAGACAACTGAAAATATCGCATGATGCCACTTTGTCATTTTTCATCTTTATCTAATTTTAATGCACACACACACACAAAAACCCCAGAGGTACGTATATGGTGAGGAATGATGCTGTTTTATATATATTATCTTATTAGAAAATAGCAAGACAATAAAGCAAAAAGTTGACCATTTTCGTCCAGAATAAACTCTTTTTTTCTTTTGAAAGACCAGAAGGTAACATTTGGATTGACCTGACAAGTTTGGGTGCCTCCTTCTTCACAGGTTGTCAGCTGAGCGCTGTGACTTGTCTTCTTTATCACTCAACGTGACAGGTTCTTTAATATCCAGTGAAATATCAAAACGCAAAAACAAAGCAACTGCAAAAAAATGGACAAGCTTCAAAAGTGCAAAGTGTCCATCCCCCTTTTTCAAGTCCAGTCAGTCAGAGAGGCACAACTCTCAAGTGATAACAAAAGGGGGAGAAGGCTTTAGAATGCCGACGATGATGATGCTGTTGGGGATGGCCAGCTAGCAGACTATATGTTTATGAGTATGTTACTCTGACAAACATCATGTAAAAGTGGTCACAGGTGAGTCCCATGAATAGTTTCACTTTTCATTTGAATTGGGACTGCTACTAATTTGAATGAGAACATATTTGACAGGTTTCAAATATCGAATTCAAGAGAAAATGTGGTGAAAGTGTCACATTTATCAATGTCTTCAAATTGTAATGTACAATGTGCAAACACGCAGTATGCTTGTGGCTTCTAACTGCATTTTCCTGCTGGTTAATTGTGGAATTTCAGGTGCTGCAGGGGGGGGGCCTGGAGTCACCCACCAAACCGAAAGGCCGTCCAAAGAAGCATTCCATCCCGAGCAGTCAGCAACTCTCTGAGCAAAAAAGAGCCAATTCTGCCACCCAAGGCCATTTCGAAGGCTCCAGCTCTCATTTCACGAACACTAAATAGGAAGGAATGGATTGATTCATTTCAGCCCTGGGACACACATACATACATACATACATCCATACATAGGATACGAAAGTCCCAATTTGAACGGTGCGGTATGAACAGCGGACCTCATCGAGCAGGAATTCTTTTCAAACAAACATCCTTGAACAGCTCATCTTCCAAGAAAGTGTAGGCCTGTATTATAATCATCGCTACTGCTCGTGGACCGGAGAGCCGTGGGGGGGGGGGGCGCCGCCCGAGGTTGGGGTGAAAAATGTATCAAATTGTGCCCGAGACCCTTGGAAAGAAGCCAGTAGGCGAGTAGCTTACGACCGTTGCGCTTAACTGGCCATCTTGACTTGACTTGGGAACAAGACGTTTTTTCACCGCACAGCCTCTTGTTTTTCATGGGGAAATGTCAAACAGCATTTATGGAGGAATTTGGATTTGTAAAATGTCTATCTATGTCCATTCATCCGTGATCTGCAGCCAATGATCCTGCGGCGGGCTATTGGGGCCTATCGCAGCTGAACAGGTTGCCGGCCGCCTATTGCAGGTCACACATCGACAAACAAACAGTCACAAGCGCAACTAAGGTCAATATAGAGTGGTCAATTCACCTATGGTGCATGTTTTTGGAATGACACCAGAGTCGCCGCACATTTAATACATTGTGACTGCCCTTTATTAAGCCCTCTGCCCCTCTTAATAAAGGTTTACACAACGCCAGTCAATTTGGTGCTTGTGTTGGCACCTCGAGGCTTGCTTGACACTTCAAGCCACTCACAAGATACAGTTAAAAAAGCCGGCTGTATCATTGAATGTCTCTTGGTCGTCGGTCCAGGTAAAAATGTCACTTTCTGAAACATTCAATATACTAACCTATTTACATGCCTGAGTGACAGAGCTACTCAGGCATGTGCTAGAACCCCGCAGCACACATTGACGTCATGACACCAACAGAATATGTATCATAAATGATATATGATATGATGTCTTCACCACACCTCCTATACGTATATGGACGTCCATGTAATTAGTCTGCGTCTGTAGGCCGCTAGTTCAATAGAACAAATCACGCTAGCGTGATTGGAAAACGATCAATGTGCAATATGGCTCGTTCTGTGTTCAAACACCAGGCTGAATTTGTTTGTTCGACAACTTGGGGTAGTTGTACATGCTTGTGAACCCAATAAAGACATTTGCTGATACATAGCCCATCGTTTGGTGTTTGTTTTTGAGTACGGCTAGCTTGTTTGATAGACTTGAACGTTGCTTCCAAAGCTACATTTTATTCTTCCGCCTCAACGAGCACAAAGAAAAAAAGAAATCAACGAGCGAGCGGCTATGCTTTGTAACATTGTTGTGCACCTTCAGGTGCTACATAATTATGCGAGCTGGGTCACAACAAAGAGGTAAGCACAGAAAGAAGAAGTTCTTCCATTGTGAATATGGCTTAGTCTCCAAACAAGATGTTTAATCTTAGCCAATTCAAGTAGATGCAAATTGTGACTCTATATTTGAGTGGATTTTGGGGGTTGTTACATTGTGTGAAGGGAGATCTATTTTTTAATTCGTTTGTCTCGAGAGAGCAGACATCCCGCGCCCGCCCGCCCGCGCGCACGCGCACGCCCCTTCCCCCTACGCGCGCCCGTCCGCGCGCGCGCGCACTCGCCGCGGCCGTGAATCGAACATGGCGACTGTACCAGTCTATTGCATCTGCAGATTACCTTACGACGTGACCCAATTTATGATTGAGTGCGATGCTTGCAAAGACTGGTTTCACGGCAGGTAAAGTACTTGATTTGACGTGGTGCATTTTAGCGAGTGTTTGCATTTGGGGAGGCTAAATAAAAACGGCGGGCGGGCGAGCCGTCCGTCCGTTCGTCCGTCCGTCCCTCCCTCCCTCAGCGTGCTTGACAGCTTTGTGACTCGGTCGCTCATCTACATCTGAAGAGAGGCCGCTCGAAGAAGGCGGAGGGAGGGAGTCATTGAGCTCGGTTGGGAAATTTGGTGAAGAACTCACAACATATCCTTCCAAAACATGGATGTGCTTTAACGATCTTTTCGTGGGCTTCGCCATTCCTTGGAGTTTAAATGCGTATGACATGCCCGATGAGAGGGGACGGACGGACGGACGGACGGACGAACGGACGGACGGACTGCACCGTGAGTGCGAGAGACTTGGTCGATATTCTCTCTCGCTGTTATTTTGTGTATACAATATCGTTTGTTTTGTGCAACGTTTGCGAAATCCCTCCAAGAATGGAGCTTCTCGCCCAGTGATTTGCGAAAAGGCAGCCTCGACCGCGCTTTTATTTTGTGTCTATGCATTACGATGTGTTTTGTTTCGCGTTTGCGACATCCCTCCAGGAATGGGAATGGGAATGCGAATGGGAATGGAGGCTTTCAGTACGTGATTTCGTTCTTTTTGGGGCTCACGAAAACCATTACGACCACTGTACGTACGTACGTAGTTCCGAATAGCCCTCCAGCGAGACTGGATTTCTAGCGGTGACGACAACGGCAAAAGAATATTTTGGACAACAGGGCCGAGACAGTTGCTTTCGAAAATCCCGATTTAAGCAAGCATTCGAGCTTGTACGTTCCACCCAGAGCTCCGAAAATCGGCAGGCATGCATACGTATGGAACAGCCCAATAGTACCTACCTCGTTTTTTGGAGCCAATCTCACAGGAAATGCACCATTTGGACTTTATTTTGGAATTGGACAGCGATTTTGGTCTTTTGTAGATTTGATCAAACTTTTGTCCGATGATTTTGAAACAGAGTGTTTCATCGACAGCTTGAAGATATAAAGTTTGAACATTAAAAGCTCGCCCCAAATAAATACGTCCATCCCGTAATGTGCTTTTTAAGTGAACTATTTGCATTTGTTTCAGTTGCGTCGGTGTGGATGAAGACGATGCCCCAGACATTGACATATACCATTGTCCAAACTGCGAGAAGACCCACGGCAAATCCACATGTATGTAGAATATTTTGGGGAAAAGTACATACATCATATGTCACAAGTGGATGAAGTATTTCAAAAGTGCATGACTTTTTGAGATGGAAATGGAATGATACATCTCATCAATGTCTGCCCTGTGAAACACCTCCATGATGTTTTTGTTACCCATTAATTTATTTCATCTTATCGGTGAGATCATTTTAGCCTCATGGAAGATTTTCTGTCACGAGATGACATACTGTTTAGGTCATGCAGCAAGTAGCTCATTTGAGTACTTTCGGTCATTGCTTTTTTTAATTGTCCTTGTTGTCTTAAGTAAAACGGAAAAGGCATTGGAACAAACAGGACCCTTGGCAAAGCACAGATGTCCGCGCTGTACAGAACGGAAGTCAAGTTTTCATAAAGGAGCTCCGTAGCAGAACATTTCCGAGGTAAGCCTGTTTTACAGTTTTTCAAATGGACGTCACGGAACGGATGGAGCAGGGCGACCAAGTGCAGCTCGGACCAGCTCGGTTTAGTCAGCAAAACAAACCAACAGACTCGGCAAACTGACACAACTTAACAAAACAACTAGAGGACTAACCGACCGGACGTGAAGACAACAACAACACAATGATCCGGCCGGGAGGGAGTGACACGCAGACAGGACTTAAATACACGACAGGTAACGAGAGGCAGGTGACTGTGGTTACATTGATTGAGGTAACACAGGAGGGGAGGGGAGGGGAGGGGCGACGCCAACAGAAACCATGGTAACATAAAGATACAATACAGCAACGGGTGGACAAGACGTGACAATGTAACATTCATAAGACTCGGCGTCATGATGATGAGGTGTGGCAAATGTGGTGGCAATTCCTCAGCCATTATGACGGATGCAAGTGTACATGGATTGACATTTAGAGTTTTAGGCATGGAACGTTCCATACAGAGATGTACACAATATGCCCTATGGACCATCTCTTCAATTAGGGACTAAGAAAAAGACAGAGGGTTAGTTTCACATTGCAAGTTGTAATGCTCGCATTTTTGGGGCGGAATCAGATTTTTGTGGGCGTGTGTAAGCATTCACATGACATATTAAATGCAACCTCCGACTGTCTGTACTACTAAACGTACGTACGTACTATATAGTATTTTGGGGAAAGGAGTCCAGGCTTTTCCATCTCCAGATACATCTACTAAAGATAATGTCAAGTTATAATGCCAGAAAAAGAAAAGCATTGAATCATGTTGATTATTTGTATGATCACAATACAAGACTCGTTTGATATGCTGCTTGCGTCGTTTTATGATGTGCATTACAATTTGATGGAAAGGCATTTTTCACTGGGCTTTTGTGTGTTCTTTCCAGTGCTGAGGATATTGTTGTTAAACTGAGTGGCACTCAACTGACGATGGATTACCTGGAGGAGAACGGTTTCGAGGAACCCATCCTGGTTCCCAAAAAAGATGGTTTGGGCATGTCCATGCCGCCTCCCACCTTTTACATCAGCGATGTGGAAAATTACGTCGGTAAGGACAAAACGACCGACGACCTTGATTTCTATTTTGCTCGCGGTAATGTCCGCCGCATATTGTTTTGTCGTCCTGTCAAGCGATGTTTCCCAACCGCCGTGTCGTGACACAACACACTGGTGTGCCGTGAGAGATGTTCCGCTGCGACCTGAGAAATTGCCCAATGTTAATTACGGAGCGCACTGTAAACAGGATGGCCAAACCACTGTTCAGTTCGAGTTAGGCAAGGCCCGGTCAGCCACTTGCGTACTGCTCGCCAAGAATCTCGAGATTTGATGTTGTCGGTCTGATTGCGATGACACGGAATGTCAACTCTCTGGCGTGGAAGGAACCCGAGTTGGTGCGCCGAGCGGCCAGAAAGGTTCCGACTAGAAAGGAGGGTGCCAGTCGGAAGCGCAGTCGAAAAGGAAAGCTCCATTTAGCGCCCCATCTACGTTCCGCCATCTGCGGGTTGTGACGGAAAGAAGGAGATCCCGGATACAAACGATGGATGGATGGATGGATGGATGGATGGATGGATGGGTGGGTGGGTGGATGGATGGATGGGTGGATGCATGGGTGGGTAGATGGATGGGTGGATAGATGGGTGGATGGATGGGTGGATGGATGGATGGATGGATGGGTGGGTGGATGGCTGGCTATTCTTTTTTCATGAACATGTGTAATTTTGCCATGTTTATTTATTTTTTACATCTCAGGTCCTGACGTCGCAGTTGACGTCGTTGATGTCACTAAACAGACTGATAGCAAGATGAAGCTTAAAGAATTTGTCGATTATTATTACAGCACAAACCGAAAGAAAGTATTAAATATAATCAATCTGGAGTTCTCTGACTCAAGGTACACGCTCGGTGAAGAACTTCCAAATATTGTGTAATTTTGGCCCTGTGACAGTATCTATGGCGTACAAATTCATTTTGTCCTTTTTCTTTGGAACAGGATGAGTAATATTGTGGAGGGTCCCCAAATTGTCCACAATTTGTCTTGGGTTGAAAACTACTGGCCTGAAGATGCCCTGCTTGGAAAGCCGAAAGTCACTAAATACTGTCTGATATGCGTTAAAGACAGCTACACGGATTTCCACATCGAGTGCGGCGGCGCCTCTGTCTGGTATCACGTACTAAAGGTACGGCCTCCTTTCCTAACCTGTTTTCCGTAGGCCTTTTCTTTCCAAAAACAAGAAATCTGAATCAGCTTTATTGACCACGTTTGTGCATGCCAAAGAAGGAATTTGAAAATGGATGTCCTGTACGTATTTCCAGGGAGAAAAGATTTTCTTTCTCATCAAGCCCACCTCCGCCAACCTTTCTCTGTACGAGCGCTGGAGGTCGTCGTCCATCCGCAGCGAAATGTTCTTTGCTGACCAAGTGGACAAGTGTTACAAATGCTGTCTGAAGCAAGGACAGACTTTGTTCATTCCATCAGGTTCAACTGCCAAACTACCTCTGACAATCCTATTTCAAACATATTTTGAGGACGTGAAACTGCTCATCTTTTTTCCATTGACAATATGAAATATTGGAAATGTTTTTTTGTTTTTTCTTAAAAGGGTACAGGACAAAAATAAGAATTGCCCAAACACATATTTGATAGAACAAGTACTTTGTTTGATTAAATGTAATGCAATAAGAATAAGTCATGTCACTTTTTTTAATATATATATATATAGAGACACACACAGACACACACACATACACACATACACATACACACATGCACACACACAAAGTTTACTATATATTTGGACCCACAACTTTCATGGAGAATTCTTCATTTCTATGAAGTCATAATCTGATCTGTGATCTCATTCACGGTTGTTAAATTTGCTATTGATAACGGTGTGCATTTGTTCAGGTTGGATCAATGCAATTCTGACTCCGGTGGACTGCTTGGCATTCTCTGGCCATTTTGTCCACAACCTGAGCGTGGAGATGCAGATGAGGTCTGAACACCACTTTGATCAAACACAAAACGAACCTTGCGTCTTTCTTTGCGCTGTCACTCAAACCATTGATTTTCCTTAGAGCAAATGAAATTGAGAAGAGACTAAAGGTGAAAACCCTCACACCGTTTCCCAACTTTGAAACAGCATGCTGGTACGTGGGACGTCATCTTCTTGAACGATTCAAAGGTGAACGCTTAGTTTCAAGCCACAGTTTGTTTGAAAATGTTTTGTATGGGGGCAGCCTGAATTGACATCATACACCTCGCCCAAAAAAGCAACGGAAGCAGAGAGAGATTATAGCCGTCGTCGGAAAAATAGCCTGAAAATTCGTAGCAATGTGTACCTTTTGCTGACAGGGGAGATTTGGATATGATCCATTTATTCGCGCATCATATTTCAAAAGAGTTGTCTGAGCTTGGAAGCATGAGTTAAATATGACCAACCTATCTATGTCGTATTTTGGTTTGCTTTGCTTCATTATTTGTTCCAGTAATAATGACTGTCGATACCCGTTTACGCAGGTCTACATAAAGCAAATAGGCAGCCAGCTCCATATCTGATCCATGGTGCCAAAATCATCAATGGAGCCTTCAGAGCATGGACCAAAAAGCAGGTACGGATTCAAAGTGATGGATATGTGTTGTCATGATCTATTAGATAAACACGTTTTTTTTTCTCTCGTTCTCTCGTTCTCTCACTCTCTCGTTCTCTCTCTCTCTCTCTCTCTCTCTCTCTCTCTCTCTCTCTCTCTCTCTCTCTCTCTCTCTCTCTCGTAAGGCCCTTTTAGAACATGAAGATGAACTTCCAGAAAACATGAAACCTTCACAGCTCATTAAAGATCTTGCCAGAGAGATAAGACTCTCAGAGGTACCTGTATTGCATTTGGTCCAAATATTACGCACGCATTATGACGATTTAATCAAATACAGTGGACCTGAGCTTTCAATGGCTATTTCAGAATGCAAAAAAAAAAATTAAAATAAAATGCAATTGTCGAGATTTATCAAAAGATAACTTAGTCGTTGCTCGCTTTCTGTGTTTAGAATGCCACGAAAGCCGTTAAGAGCGAGTTGCCATCGGAGAGTCCTCCATCACCCCACTCGGATCCTGAAGATCCTCTTTCACCAGCTGAGGTTCCTTCGCCGAGCTTTGAGACTGTCAAAAACAAAAGCAACTCTCCGAAACCGCATAGACCACCACACAAACCCCCAAAGATGAGCAAGGCTCCAAAATGTCCGAAAATGCTCAAGGCCAAAGAGGGAGATAAGAAGAAAATCACACTTTTACACGACTCACCCGCTCCACCTAAAGCCTCCAGTTTTGAAGCTCTTGAGTCCCATGCCAAGGATATCTTAAACCTGGACCAGCCAACAAAAGCAAAGGTAAGCACATTGGCAGATGGCTTTTGAGTTTAACACAAGTGTTGGTACACTGCTGTCAATCGATCGATCGATATATAGATATACAGTGATCCATCACTGTATATATGGATCACTTGCATATATATGCTATATCTATCTATCTATCTATCTATCTATCTATCTATCTATCTATCTATCTATCTATCTATCTATCTATCTATCTATCTATCTATCTATCTATCTGTCTGTCTGTCTGTCTGTCTGTCTGTCTGTCTGTCTGTCTGTCTGTCTGTCTGTCTGTCTGTCTGTCTGTCTGTCTGTCTGTCTGTCTGTCTGTCTGTCTGTCTGTCTGTCTGTCTGTCTGTCTGTCTGTCTGTCTGTCTGTCTGTCTACCTATCTATCTATCTATCTATCTATCTATCTATCTATCTATCTATCTATCTATCTATCTATCTATCTATCTGTCTGTCTGTCTGTCTGTCTGTCTGTCTGTCTGTCTGTCTGTCTGTCTGTCTGTCTGTCTGTCTGTCTGTCTGTCTGTCTGTCTGTCTGTCTGTCTGTCTGTCTGTCTGTCTGTCTGTCTGTCTGTCTGTCTGTCTGTCTGTCTGTCTGTCTGTCTGTCTGTCTGTCTGTCTGTCTGTCTACCTATCTATCTATCTATCTATCTATCTATCTATCTATCTATCTATCTATCTATCTATCTATCTATCTATCTATCTATCTATCTATCTATCTATCTATCTATCTATCTATCTATCTATCTATACATACGTATATATACACACACATATATGGATCACTGTATATACTACGCACACACACAGGCGCACACACACACACACACACACATCGATATATATGAATATTGTCCTATATTCTTTTTTCCAGGTTGTGAAGAAAATGGTGACAATCTCCGAAAAGGAAACATTGAAGCAAAAAATGGTGGAAAAGTTCAACAAAACTAGAGGGCAGAATAAAAACAGGACTGAAGCAAAATGGAAGTACAAGGTGAGACCTTTAGAAAAAAGATTGAACTTTGCATGACTCCAAATGTCCAAATTCGAGTTTGACGTCCTTATTTGCTGCCGTAGCAACATATGATTTGGGTCGATATGAATTGTTTGTGCTTCTGATGTCACCTAAGCATTTTTCTCTTTTTGCCCCGCAGAATAGTAAACCGGACTCCCTGTTAAAGATGGAAGAGGACTGCAAATTTGACAGGAGCTCAGTTTTAGGCAATAAAGCCGCTTTGACGCTGGCTCGCAAGAAAATCCTGGGGTACGTACCGAATGGCAGGACAGAGAGCACAAACTGCCGCCCGACGGGCCAGCACGGCAAAATCCAAGGCGTCGGTCCAAATGTCGTTTTAATGGTGTCTTGAATGCGTCGGGGAAGAGTTGAAGCCAATTTGAGCGAGTAAGCGCCTGCCTAAGCAGTTCCCCTTTATCCTGCCCTTTCCCATTTAGCACAAAGCCAATGAAAAATCACACTGACGCAAGTCTTGTCGGGACAATACAAGAGCTCAAAGAGGACAAACACAAGCCAGTGAGAGATGAGTACGAGTACGTGTCGGACGAGGGAGAACTGAAGATTGATGAATTCCCCATTCGACGGAAAAGGAACAGCACCAAGAAAGAATTTGCCTGTGAGTCATGTCATGTCATGTCATGCCGTACGTACAGTACAGTACAGTACAGGACAGTATATGTCCGTTCAGTGTTTTGAATCCTTCCTTTGGTTTTGCAGTTCTTTCACAAATCAGACAGCCAGTTCGAGCAAGCAATAACCCAAAGACCAAGCCCTTGGTGTCAAAGGTATGCAAGTGCTTGTCATCCATCATCAGAGGCTGTCATTTGTGTCATTTGTATTGATCTGGAAATTTGATACCGGAAGAATTAAAGAGAGAACGTTTCAACCGAAAAATGAGAAAGGTCAGTAGCGTAATGCTGAGGCAAACGACCAAATGTTGTCATCGTTCATAACAGCGGCTTCGACTTCTAAACGGAACGACAGTGTCGTCGGTTTTAGCACGAGGTTTAATCTTTGTCGAATCGGCTCGCAACAGACGCATTTTTCTCCTTTTGTGATACACTGGTCTAGTCGATTTATTGTAACAAGCTTTGGCATTTCTAAAGTTCAGACATACGTTTTTGGAACGGAGATAGTATTTTACGCGGTATTGTTGTGACGTACGCTCATGCAAAAGAGATCCAACGCTGCGATCCGTACACTGGCCATAGTTACGTACTATTTGGAGATTTGTTCTTTGAAGCATGAATGTTCAATGGATATGAAAGACTCCTCCCGCTGTAATGTTCCCAACAGAATTTGTAAAAGGACCGACGCATGATTCGTTTTGTTTGCATGTTTTGACTCGTTATCCAGCGTATGTCGTACATATTTGAATGTTTGTGCCCTTGGCATTTGTTTTTTTTTTTTAGAATCAGATTGCTGATTCTTCCGATGAAGAAAGTCGACATGTTGACACAGACAGCAAGCCAGAGGGTCAATGTTGCAATTCAAACACAAATACAAGTCAAAAAGGTGGCAGTGCGGCAGGTATTCTTGACTTGCTGCAAGCCAGCAAACAAGTGGGTGGAATTGACGACAGCACCAACAGGTAGGCAGACCTCAGTTGATTTTGGGTTAGGGTTAGCTAGTGTCCAACAATTCTTTTCTTTTGTACTTTCTGTCTCGGGTCCCTCTTGAAAATGAGATGCTGCGTCTCAATGGGGTTACCATTCACAAATAGTCTATTGATCAAGCACACGTCCCTAATAAAAAGATGGATTTCAAATCTTATCATCTTGGCGTATTGAACTGAATCCAAAATCTTTGTTTGTTTGGTGACCAGTGCTGCGACGTTTTCTAATGGCTTGTTGTGTATTTTTGTATTGACTCGTTTACAGTCAGCCGCCTGCATCTCCCAGCACACAGGAGGCCATTCAGGGCATGCTGTCTATGGCCAACCTGTCATCATCCGACAACTTGCAGCAGCAGCAGCAGCAGCAGCAATGGAACACTAATCAGTTAAGAAGCAATAGTCAGTCAAAGAACATTTGGCAAATGCACAGTTCACTGACGAATAAGAAGGTCAGTAGAGGAGGAGGAGGAGGAGGCGGCATTGGTCACGGCAGCAACCGCAAGCAATCCACTAACCACTTGAAGAAACCCCAGAAGAACTGCAGTTTTGAGGCTCTTGATTATGATGACCAGGACCACATGGACGCGTGCTTTAAAGACTCCGATTATGGTAAGGCTTCAAATCAAAATACGGGTGTTTCAATTTCATCGTACGTATGCTGATGATGAAAATGGACGCGGGTGGCCCATGTTTTTGGCAGTAAGTCATCTCTTTTTTTTTTTTTTGGGCTACTTCTCCAAGAAAACAACAACCTTCTATCAGTTCGAACAATCAACGTTGAAGCTTATTTCAACCTACAATAGAGCCGCTCCGCTCTCTTTGTCTAACTACCATCGTAAAGCAGAAAGAAATGTTCTTGAATGTAGAATGTTGCATCTTCCATAGTTTATCCGTCATTTGAGTCGGAGGAGGACAATCCCGTTTTCAAATCCAGATCGAAGAAACGGAAAAATAACGACGACGTTCCATACAGCCCCACAGGTCTGGATTGTGTCGCGCCGCGCCGTAACATTCCATTCACATTCTGAGCCAAGTCTTGATTTCAATCTCCTCCCAGCTCGCGTAGGACCCTCAGTTCCTCGACAGGAAAGGCCTGCCAGAGAAGGAGCGCGCGTGGCCTCCGTAGAAACGGGCTTGGCCGCTGCAGCGGCAAAGCTTTCGCATCAGGTCTGTAAATTCGGGGGGCGGCTCGTTCACCGTGTTCCAAATGCTGCAAATCGAGTCATGGCTTAAACACTGCCGCCAATAGGAGGAACAACAAAAAATCAAGAAGAAAGTCAAAAAGAAGACACCAACGCTGTTCGAGGAGTCGCCTCCAAAAATGTCTGGAGATAGCGGCTCGGCGGATCGCCATCTGGACTTCCGAGGCGACGACGGCCTTTCGCGTCACGAGTTGGACAGCGAAGCGCTCAAGTTACCAGGAGTGCTGCAGCCCATGGTGCCGGGGGTATTCCTCAGCCAAAGGCGGCCATCCACGTCTGCTCCCAACAGCAACTCTATGACAAAAGGGGATCGTGGCGTTTCTGCCGATGCTAAAGGTCAGTAAGTGAGCAGTCTCCCTCGGGAGCAGAAAACGAACGAGTCGTACACTTCAGCAGCCAGCCACGTGCTAGCCGAACAGGAAATCGGACATTTCGTTTGGATTTGGGCAGCATTTTTGAATGGAGATCATATGTTTAAGGACTCCTTCTAGAGATTTCTTCCAGTCGTTTTCAAACATCGGGTGTTTTATCTTGAGTTCTCTGATGTTTGAAGACATGTATGCACATCGATAGATACTTACTAACTGATTGTCTTTTCTTCCCTTTACAGCCAAGCGGCTAAAGAAAGGCATGGCAACAGCAAAACAGAGACTTGGAAAGATTTTAAAGATCCATCGAAATGGACAGCTCCTCTTGTAGCACACAGCAAAATAGGATTGGAAAGTCATGAACTGAGTCCCACTTTTTTTTGTTCCTGAAAGTTGACAGCGAGGAAAAAAAGCTACGATGGGAAATAAGAAATGATACATTTTTCACTCTCCAAGACCAACATCACATACATATACGTACACACGTTTCTGCCTGTCCTTATACTTTATAACTTTGAGATATTGAAGTGTACATAGCCTGCTATAAATATTTTTAATAAACCATGTCTCACTTTACTCCATCAATTATCAGGTTTCTAAAACACAAACAGAAATTGAGAGAGCGAGCGCTAAATGATCTCATTTGTTCCTTCCAGAAAGACTTCTTAGGTTATTATCACGTTTGAGCAATCGCTTATTTGTTAATAGGGTAGTATGCAAAGCATCTTCAGAGGCAATGTTTTTTTTTATTTAGTATTGACTCGATAGAAATATTAAAAGGTAGAGATACTATAGAGCAGGGGTCCCCCACCCCCGGTTCGCGGACCGGCACCGGGCCGCCAAGCCGCACAGGATTTTTTAATTTTTTTTTTTTTTTTATCGACGATCAATTCATTCCGGTCAAGACGCTCGTCCTGGTCACGTGACATGTTTTCCCAGTCGAGCCCGCAAAGCTAGCAAAAATGAGTAAGAATTGAGTTTGAAAAATGTAAACAATTTGGCAATTCTCTCCCAATTCCATATCCGTCGCTGTGTCTCTTGACACAAGACGCTCGTCTCGGTCGGTCACCCTAGTCGAGCCCCCGAGGCAAGCAAAAATGAGCAAGAAACAGAAAAGTTTGGGTTGGGGACCACTGGTCGAATGAATTGAGGGCGTATACAGTTCCGATTCCCCACATTCCGCGAATGCAGCACAGAAGCGGAAATGTCGTCATCGTGCGCCATACCGATCGTCGCCATGTTCAAAAATCTTGAAGCTTTATTGCGCTTCTGGAGTTGTCCAACAACGACGTTTAAATAAAGAAATGGATCATTTGAATGTGTTAAGGTAAAGACAATCAGTGAACGAGATGAGCGCCTCATTTGTGGCGCTTATGCTAGCTCGTTTTTGTCACCGTTAAATCGGTGTCCTTCCCTCCGGCCCGAACCTTTGTTTAGCTTCCAGAGCTATAGCTAGTTTGCACCAAATCCGGATAACGATCTTAGGTAGCTTTGCCCCGAACGTGTCAATAATACCTTCCTTCTACTGTACACCAACTTCTCTTATCCTGTATGTCATACAATCGACTTTTACAACTGTTGACAAGTTGGTTCGAATGAAAACAAATTCGCGATGTATCTATCACCGACTCCAATGCGTCAATAAAACACAATTCGTGTGCGGAATAACACATAAGCATTTGGGTAATCATCAAAAACAATGTCCTCTCTTATCAAGGCTAGAGGAAGACTCCGCCTCTCCGGAGCAGATAAACAAAATGCTCGAACTCCCTAACTACAGCAGCCAGTTGATGCAGCAACTGTGGGCCCTGCGCCAAGAGGGTCACTTTTGTGACTGCACTGTTCTCGTGGGCGACGACCCTCATCGTGCACATAAAGTAGTGCTGGCAGCTTCCAGCATGCTTTTCAGGTAATGCCATTATTCCTTTGGACCGAGAAGTATTTGGATATCCATGCATTTTCATTGAAAACCTTTGGTTTCCCCAAATAGTGTCGCTAGAATTAGAAGCACCACAAAGGTGGTTGTGATTGAAAAGGAACTCTGTATCCCTTTAGGTCGCTGCTGAATTTTTCTGACACTGTCTCCATCGACACCACTTTGGTTTCCTCACAGGAGTTTACCTGTCTTCTGGACATGGTATATACAGGCAAGCTCCCTTTGGGAAAACATAACGTCAGCCGCATCATTGCCGCGGCAGACAGTCTGCAGATGTTTGACGTAGCCGTGAGCTTTAAAAATGTCCTCGCCAACATTATCAACCAGCAGCCCCAAGGCTCCCCCCCTTCCACACAGAGCCCGACGAACAAACTCCAGAGCCCAAACCCTGACGTTTCGGATGCTTCGGCTGAAAGTGGGACCCAGGCGAAGGACGAGTTGGAGACAAATGCATGTCAAGATGCAAGTGAAATTGCAAAGGAGCCTACAGGTAAAAGACCGTCCAGAGCTGACGCCGCCGTCTACGGCGCAGTTTCCAATGGTCCCCCGTAGTATTTAGTGTTGCAGAATGTTGGCCCTCGTTTCCTCATGTACATACTCACGATTTGTGCGCAACAAAATTCCAACATCCTCAGACACGCCAAATATGAATGATTGATGGACGCACCAATGTTTTTATATCTCCTCAGGGACAGAAGAAAGCATAGCCGCAGCAACTGTTGTCGAAGACGACGGCGACGCGAGAGCCAGCAAAACTACTAGCGGCTTGGAGCGTTCTTCTCAGCTGACCGAGCGACTCGCCGTCGTGCCGGGTGTTGTTCAGCTTTTGAGCCAAGCAGCCAACAGTTGTCTGGAGAAGCTGGAGCTCCAGGTATCCCTCCTCACCCGTTCTCAGGTCACACATTATGGAAATGGGGAGGTTCTTGAACGCGCATCTGCACCTAAAGCAGCATCCGGTGTATGCAACTGAAGGGGATTCCTTTCATTTCGTTCGTGGTTCATCTGGCTTAATTCTGATACTGTTTATTGTAATACACATTGCTTGTCCTTATTAACGATATGGGAGCAGGACCTTGGGGGGGGGAAATTAATAAATTCACATCTCCTGCCTTCACGGTGCAACACAGTGGCTTCTCACAAAAGAGTGAAATCAGACAGGATTTCTTGAATCATTTACTGATTTGTGTCATTGTTGTTTTTGTTGCTGCTCCTCCTCCCTATCCCTCCCAGTTAGTTTGCGAGTGCTGTAAAGAAGCGGACCCGCGCTCAGTCGTGACTAAGCTGTTGGGGCAAGTGGAGAAGGGACTCGTCAGTGAGCAAAGTCTCCTGAGCCTGCTCCGCAGCGCCCAACGGGAGGCGCCCTCCTCCTTCTCCGCGTCGTTGCTCTCTCAGCTGGAGGAGATGGACAATACGCAGGAGCCAGATGGACGCCAGACTGAAAGTAATCTTGCGCGAGCCGTCAAACAAACAAAAAAAGATGCAGCGACGGTGCTGACGAGGTGCCTTGACTTCACAGCCGGCTCGGAAATGGAGAACAGCAGCGGTCAAAATCAAGTCCGAATCAAGTCGGGGCAAAGCAGCACGGAAGAGCCCGCGAAAGACGAAGACTCGTCGTCCTCCAAGTCTTACCGCTGTCGCTGGTGTAAGAAGAGTTTTTCCTACAAGTGCCGAGTGACGGCCCATATGAAGCGCTGCCCCATGTCCGAGGATTGTCAGCTGCAGTGTCCGCAATGCCCCGCCAAGCTGCTCAACAAGCGGGCTTTACAGCGCCATTTGAGCCAGGCTCACCCGGCCGCTGCGGGAGACAAGAAGAAGAAGAAGAAGGTCGCCTGTGACCTCTGCGGGCGGACCTTTGCACACCCTTCGGGTGAGTGTGGGAGAATGGCGCTTGAGACGTCCATTTCTTGACGTGGGCTCCGTCTGCGCTCCTTCCATCCCAATACCCTTCAGGTATGATCTACCACAAGCGGACCGAGCATTACGAGGAGAAGCCGTACGCCTGCGAGACGTGCGGCGCCAAGTTTCCCGCCACCTCCTCTTTGAAAAACCACATGCGGCTCCACACGGGAGAGAAGCCCTACCGCTGCAAACACTGCGACATGAGCTTCCGAGTGGCTGCCGCCTTGGCCTACCACACCAAGAAGAAGCACTCGGAGGGTGAGAGAGAGAGAGAGAGAGAGACGTGGAGGCGTAGCCGGCCAGCCGCCAGCCGGCCGGCCAGCCAGCCGGCCGGCGGCCGGCGCCCGTACCGCTTCACGACACGAGTCCCGTTTTCTTTGCCGTCTTCTTTTAGGCAAGATGTACGCGTGTCAGTACTGCAAGGCCGTGTTTGCTCAGTCCATTGAGCTGACGCGGCACGTGCGGACGCACACGGGCGATAAGCCCTACGTGTGTCGGGAATGTGGAAAAGGCCACAGCCAGGCCAGTGGCTTGACTGTCCACTTGCAGACCTTCCACAGTAAGAGCGCACGCATTTTGCATGAAATACTGAGCGTGAGCAGATTGTTCAAAGAGCGCCCCCCCCCCCCCCCCCCCCCCGTGCTTCCCACTAGACATGTCGCAGCCCCTCAGCTGTCAGAAGTGTTCCCTCAGCTTCCAGACTCTGGAGGAGCATCAGAAGCACATCGAGGAGCTCCACGTCAACCCCATGCACAAGTGTCCCACGTGCCGCAAAGTTTTCAGCAGCGCCGCATTGCTGGACAATCACAAGTCCATTCACACTGGAGTCAAGCCCTATGTCTGCAACCTGTGCAATAAATCTTACCAGGTAGGATGATGACACGGCCCACCCACCGAGGAGGCTTCATTGTTTTGCCGTGCTGAGCATATTTTGAAATGGCTCTCCCTCTATGTTGCCGCAGCAACTGTCAGGCCTGTGGTACCATAACAGGACCAACCACCCTCAGGTCATCGGCAACCAAACGGCGCAGCAAGTGAAGACCCTGGTTCAGTGTGACGTCTGCTCAAAGTTCTTCCCCTGTGTCTCCATCCTGGCCAAACACATAGAAGCTGAACATGAAGGTGACAAATCACTCAGTCAACACATGTCAAGCAAAGTACACTGACACAATATAATTGAATACATGATGCAAAAAAGACCAACAACAGCTATTTCCATTGCCCCCCCCCCCCCCCCGCAGACGCGGTGGCATCCACCTTGCACTGCGTCCACTGTCAAGTGGTATTGAGCGGGGGGGCCGCGGAATTGCAGGAGCACAACTGCAGCCGGCACACAAAGGGTGGAGTCGTCTGCCCCCTTTGCACTCTGGTCAGCGGCTCCCAGACGGAGCTGCAGGAGCATCTCCTCTCCTGCCACGTGGAAGCCCAGCAGACACAGGTTGCTGAGGAGGCCTCCAGCGCGGCGGCGGCGGCGCACACTGTAAGCGCTCACTTTGATGGGCTCCAAAATGCAGCCAATCACTGCAAGCGTATACTTGCTCAAACTCACGCTCGGCCTGTGATTTTGCTCCCTGATCAGGTGATCACGGTGCACCAACAAGAAGGCGAGGTGCCGCAGTCGGCCGACGCTGCTGAGGAACAGCAGTCTGTGAGCCAGCGGGTGTTTGTGGCTGTGGCGGGCGGAGGGGAAGGCGACGCCCCGACCGAGGTGGTGGAGGTCAACATGTATGATCTCTTAAACAATTCCGTCACGTTCATCTGTGAAGGCAAACCGTCGGATATTTAGCTCCTTTCTTTCAACCAGAAAGTCCTTTTTGGTGACAGCGTTTGGTCTTTTATTGAGTAACGATGTTGTTAACCAGTGTTGCCATGACACCTACTAGTCAACAAAATGATTCGTTTCTCTCACGCCAACAAAAATAAAAAACGTCAACAAACAAACAAACAAAGCAACCAATGTCGTTCACAAACAGCATGGGACATTATTAGTATTGCCCTTCTCAGCTGATAAATGTTATGATAATACTGCCTTTTAACCAGCAGAGGGAGACAGTCAATCAAAAATCCATCCAATAAAGTCGAGAAATTGAGAATACATTAGTCTTCTCGTCTTTAGTCTCCACTTGCTGAGTCTGTCTGTCTTCCAAAGTATATGTATATATATTTATATATATATATATATATATATGTATATATATATGTATATGCACAGTATACGTATATGATATACATATATATGTATGTGTGTATATGTAAAGCTGATTATCCACTTAAGACAGCGAGGTAATTATGATTAATCATTGTAATTATGATTGTATCTTCCCCACCCCCCAAAAATATGTTACCTCCTTCTTTCCTGCCAGCCAAGATGAATAAGCACGCTGCTGTCTCCCTCGCTCTCTCTCATGATGTTTTACTTTCTCTGCGTACATAAGCAGACTGCCCCCTTTGTGGCTAATTGACGCTGATCAGGCCTGTGACGGGCTGACACGGAGTGGCGGCTTGACAAATGCAATCATCCAGACAGCCGGGCTTGAAGTAGCTGGTGGTTGGCAGCTGCCCCGTACCGCCCACCCACCCGCTCCTCAGCTGTGGCCCCGATGCTGCAGGCACCTTCAGGGGTCATCTCGCCTCTGGCCAGGACTGACTGGACCAGTCGGGACTGATAGGAGCTGGGTGATGATGAGGGGCAAGTGCCGTGAGGAGGTCAAGGGCAGGATTTAAGCAGGCAAATTACCATTGTGCATCCAATCACGGGTGACAGGATTAGGTAGTGGGAGGGAGGGAGGGAGGGAAGGAGGTGAAGAAGCAATGTAGCAAATGATCTCAAACGTTTTGAAGAGCACGATCTGGAGCCCTTCCAAATGACTAGCTCATCCGCGGCGGGAGCCTTGGGGTATGGGTGCGAGAGGCAGAGTCTGTGCTCCCTTCAAGAACCAGAGCTCCCCAGAGACCTCCCAACTGCCCTCCAGCCAGCCAGCCAGCCAGCCAGCCAGCCAGCCAGCCGGTCGAGGGCACAACATTTAAATGCACTTTGCCAAGCGGGAGTCTCCAGAGAAGCCAGCTACGTATATACGTAGGTACGTAGAATTGGCTGGGCCCAGAGCCGTAGGGCCGTGTAAATGCTTAAGTGTCCCTTCGTGTTGATTGGATAAGGGCTCGTTGCACCGTGCCACCATGTGCGCTGGCCGTGAAGAGGAGGAGATTAACACAAGAGAAAATAGATTCATTTCACACACACACACACCGCATCAGATGCTTCCGTTGCAAATGATACTGTTCAGGTCTAATTTGTCATTTTCTGTCTCAAGCTAAACATTTCAGTTGGGAACAGCAGCTGAGCATCATGCCTGGCCACCGGGCGAGGTGTGTGTGCGTGCGTGTGCGTGTGCGGCTTTCTTTCCGACTCCGCGTGAGCTTGCAAATCCATCCAGATCGTCTCTCTTTCGATCATGGCACGTCAACTCGACTTAAGAGCCTAGATGGCCAGCAGCTAGCTGGATGTCCTTTCCTTCAGAGTGGCCTTGACTGTTGTCATGCTGTTTGATACCAAACGGAAGACTTCATGCCAAGCACTAAAAGGTAGCTTGGCACAGCTCCTTGCCGCCCGCTGCGCACACTTAAGTGTAACACTTCCTCCTTGGCTTGTGTCACTGCAATTGCATAGTTCTCTCTGCTCTCATGCTGCTGGGCCAAATGAAGCCCCCCGTCCTTGCACTTAAACACAACCTACTTGTGAGTAATGTGAAAATGATTTGCTGGCCAAACGTGAAGACACTTAAGCGACTCGAATACCTTTAGAGAAGGCCACGAGGGAGATTGGGACAGCTGAATTTGTCCGCTCGATCGATTGTGGCCCGCCTGGTTGATTCCAAATGTGCAGTGCAATTCATATCGACTGAGGGACTAAGTGGGAATGCATACTTTTGTTAATATCGATTCTTTCTCGACGCATATCCATGTAAGGAGCTGCGTTTGATTTTTGCAGTCCTTCATCACACAATGATCCATTTACTGCACGAGCCACGTTCAGTCAGAAGGTCGAAATTATAATCAATTCCAGCTCCCGCGGAGTTTAAATAATATACTTTCTGAAATTGTTGGTTCAACAGGAAATTGCTTAACCACTCGGGTCTCATTATGTTGTTGTTGTTTTTTTTTTTTTTATTGTGGGGCTACTCATTAAATGTGTTGCGGACAAGCAAGTGAAAGTGCATTTACATGAAGGGCTGGCTGTTTTTGCGTGAAGTCGAATTCACCACTAACGAGTAAAGGGAAGGAGAATGTTTCTCAGCAGGGTCAGGTCAGGTCAGGTCAGGTCAAAAGGATTAGCACTTGCACCGGACATCCCCAAATCAACTGATCCCGCCCAATAATGAAGAAGCTAGAGATGCACACTTACTAAGTTTGGGATGGAGAATATACGTATCTAGAACGTGAGGACTGACACGAGATGAGCCATGGAGCCATGGGATCTGACTTGCCAGCAATCCAGCGCTTGGAGCAACAACCTGCTCCATGCCCAATTGGCAGCAACAAGCTGCAGCCTTCAAGCCATTCTGACCAGGTTTTGGGTTGACAAAAATGGAGGGTTGACTTTGTAAAGGAAGCCAAATCCAAGTGAGCGGACAATGAATGACGCATTGAATCTGTGACGTGTCTGCTGGCTGGCTGGCTGGCTGGCTGGCTGGCTGGCTGGCTGGCTAGCTGGCTGGCCGGCTGGCTAGCTGGCTGGCTGGCCGGCCGGCTTCTCGAGTGGCTCATTTCCACGCATCACATCCCGCAAGACGGCCTATTTTCTTGAGCAGACAGACACGCATGGGGCAAAAAGCAGCGTAGTATCGGTCTTTGATGCATTTCAATGTATTCTCACGGCATTTGGAAATCCAACATTCCATCCCAGCTCTGTTCGATTCATTTCAAGCAAGAAGAGAGCCTTGGAGTTGAGTGAAGCCACTGCTCATTAACCCCTCAGTACTTACTTGGAATAAATCCTGAAGCCTCATTGTGCTGAAGCTTCAGTGTCTAATGAGGGGATGCATGGGAGAGGCAGCTCCCAGACATATTGCTTCTTAACATTGCGTTAATAAGCCTCCACGTAATGGCTGGACAGATCAAGTGTAAACAGTATTTGTGAGAACAAGAACGCTTTACATCAATTCAAATGATCCGGTTTGCATCACTATTTTCCAAGCACTTGAAGAACACTCTTGCCGAGCTCCAAATCATCAATGATGGATGAAACACGGGCATCGTTGTATCACATAGGACTTCAAGTAGAAATCGGCCAATCAAAACGGACGCACTAACAGACTTCTCGTTTGTTAAAGACTTATTTGGATGTTCAATCATCCCTCAGATGAACAATGTATTATATTTCGAGTTGATGACATCTATAGACAATTTTCCTCCAATAAAAAAGAATCAATCAATCAATCAATCAATGTTTGTTTAAATTGCACTCCAAATGGTCCATCGCAGATGTGGTGAGACCTTGGTGTTTTGTCTGATGAGGAGCATGCAGCACAAATAAGTGTCACCGCCTTCAGCGGTTCCAAAAGAATGAGGGCTTTAGAGCGGGGTGGGGGGTGGGGGGGGGGCGCTTTAATTGGAATTTCATGTGGGCTAAACTGTGGGGAAACTGATGTAAGTTAACATTTTGTAGCCTTAATTGGTCGCTCCCCTTCACACCGCCACCAATCCTCGCATCGGGCACTTATAGGCCGCCGCTGAAGCTTCCCCGCTAATCTCCCATTTACAATCAATTCAATCGGCCAAACAAAAAGTCCGCCTCTTTCTTTTTTTTCTCTTCCTGTCTCAAACGAGTTCCATTGTGGCCCGTAAATTGCCTCAATCCCCGGTGATCCCGCGGTGGCGCAGGGAGCCAAAGAAAGAAGATGTCCGTCCCCCTCATGTTGTTGACAGCTGATTAACTCGCGGCGCGGCACGGCGCGGCGCGGCGAGGCGAGGCGAGGCGCAGCGCGGCTAGGCGCGGCGCGGCGCGGCGCGGCGCGGCGCGGCGAGCCGCGGCTCTCCAGCACTCTTAATCTCCTCCGCTTAGGCGCGCAGTAATTAAAGGTCCAGTTCGCCAATTAACGTGTTTGCGGATGCTAATGCAGTTGCTCAGATAGATGATCAAGACATGCGGGAGGGGGGACATGCAGGCGTGACGGCAAAAAAGGACAACCTGCTCGCCTCCAGGTTGTTTACTGCTCGCTCACAAGTTGTCCGTGTCCCTCAGCCATAAAGGCATTTTGTACACACGCAAAAGGCGGCTTGTGTCGTGTGCGTGTGTGCGCGCGTGCCTGCGTGCGCACAACAACAACAACAACAACAACAACAACAACAACAACAACAACAACAACAACAACAACAACAATAATAATAATAATAATAATAATGATAATTCCCGCCTTTTGCCCGGTAATAAGCTTCAGCACACTCGCGACCCCCATAATGGATGGATAATAATAATAATAATAATAATAATAGATCGGTTTTATATAGCGCTTTTCTAAATATCAAAGCCGCTTTACATAGAAAATGGGTAATAATAATAATAATACTAATAATAATAATAGATGGGTTTTATATAGCGCTTTTCTAAATATCAAAGCCGATTTACAAAGAAAATGGGTAATAATAATAATAATAATAATAATAATAATTCTGCAGCGTCTCATTTAAAAAATGCAGGTAGGCAGAGTATGTTATAGTCCCATTCGCCAAGTACATAGTATACATGCAGGCAGGCAGGCAGGCAGGCAGGCAGGCAGGCAGGCAGCAGGCAGGCAGGCAGGCAGGCAGGCCATGGCACCGCAGCGCAGCGCAGCGCAGCGCAGCACAGCGCGGCGCCTGCGCACTAATTGGCTGTTAATAGAAAGATCTCCATTTGGGAGCACGGATCTATCTCTCAACAGAATGTGTGAAGGGATAATATTGTTCTTGGAGCCGTGCAGAGAATAACTTGTGCTCTATTAACGCAGAGGTCCAGATGAAGAGCTGCGCCTGAGTGCTCCATTATCTTGGGTTGTGATGATGTGCTGAAGCCAAGCCCGAGCCGGCCCGCCCGCCCGCCCGCCCGCCACATGCATTCACTCTCCGCCATCAAGCCCCAGAGGCCGTTTAGCTGCTTAATGTCATTCGTTTTCAAGGGTCCGTGTTATTTTTGATCATTTGCGACATTACGCCTGAGTCAAGTGTAAATGTGGTATTAGTCAGATCGTGTCTGTCAATAAATGTTGAGCAAAGTGGCCACAGAGCACGCACGCGCGCGCGCACGCACGCACGCGCGCACACACTCACATGCAACACTTTTCTAGATGACACTCACTTGGCAGTATAATCACACAAATGTAATTGGTGCTAAGCGTACAAAAAATATATAGAAGGGGAGTTTTTTTGAAATGACGTCATTCGGGTAGATGGCAACTTTTTCTTGGATGTAATGCATCGTAGGCTGATTTTGAGCGCACTCGCGCTACAAACAACATCTAGCAGCTTTTCCCGTTTTATTTTCAAACATTTTAACGATGGAAACAATGTGGCTGCTGAAACATTCATTATTATAAGTTATAACTTATGCAGTAACATGAAGAAATTCAGTGAAATATACAACATAAAGAGGTGCACCTCAAAGCATTCATATCTTAAATAGCATTTCCCTTTATGTACAATCGAGCCGTACTGTCATGATCCTTGTCGGCATCCAACACGGGGTTTCTTGACGCCCAAAAAAAATCAAATAGAAAAATCCTCCTCATCACTTTCTTCAACTACGACTGCGTGCGTGAGTGAGTGAGTGAGTGAGTGAGTGAGTGAGTGAGTGAGTGAGTGAGTGAGTGAGTAAGCCTGCACGGACCGTGTCCATGCACCTTCTTTCTGGTGCCTAAGGCAGTCTGATTGAGGCCTCTCATTGTCGTCTGCACGCGGAAATTTCGTTCAGCTCTGGATCTCTCTGGCTTCTCTGTCTGGCACAGAAGAGAAGCTGTCGTGGAGTTTCCTGATGTGTTTCTTCAGGTCAAAGTTGCGGCAGAAGCCCTTGCCACAGGTGGCACAGGTGAATGGCTTCTTGTCGTTGTGTGTGTGCATGTGGAAGGTCAAGTTATAGATCTGATGGAAGGCCTTGTTGCAAATGGAGCACTTGTACTGCTTCTCCCCACTGTGAGTTAATTTGTGGTTCTTGTAGTTGCCTAGGAAAGAGGAGCAAAGAGCAACACCTTATTGACACTGCAGCAGATAGCAGAATTAGTTCAAGAGTTATCGTCAGGATCATTTTTTTTTTGCAAGCAAGCAAAAAAGAAAACAAAAAAAATTAAGTCTTCTAATGTTTCCAGATGTGTAAACGTTTCAACTATTGTTTGGAATGATTGCATAATTACCGCAGACCTCACACAAACACACGCGCGCGCGCACGCACACACACACACGCACACACACAATCAAAAATGTTTTCGACAGCACCGAACGGATATTGAATTGAACAATGCAAAGTGTTTTTTTCCCCTGATACAATTCAATTTAAATTGTTAAATTTAATTCAACAAGAGATGAAAAAATGAACTTTCCCTGTACTAATGATAGCCGACGATGGCAACACGAGAGGAAAAGTGAGAGCTTTGAAAAATGAGCATAAAGAGGCCCTGTTTTGTGTTTTCCCCCCCACCAAGGTCAGCCGTTCATTGTGAACTTATTGAGCTGCTCCGGTTCGCCTGCACTGACCAGACTTCATTAATCTGAGATTTGTGTGTTGAAGTCAAGAAGTTGTCAAACTTGGTCAAAATCAAGCGTGCTCAGTGTGAACATAGCGTAGATTCCCAACTTTGCTGGGGTCTAGCAGTTGACCCAGAGCAAATCTTGAAGGGGGAATTAGTCGCTGCAAAGTGACATGTCCTATTTCCAGCCAAAATAATCAAAAATAATAATAATAACTAAGAACAATAATAACAACAATAATATGAGATAAATAGATACATATTTTCATCTTGTAAGAAAAATGAAGTAACAAGTCGTAGTAATAATAACAACCCTATACTTCCACGAGTAATCAAATTATTGTTGATAAGTTTATTCAAAGAATTCATTTCAAATGGCCTTCACACATTTACTGTATATATATATATATATATATATATATATATATATATATATATATATATATATATATATATATATATATATATATATACACACACACAAAGCGGATTGTGGGACGCAGTGATTTTTTTTTCTCGGTTGCAAACTATCACGGACTGAAAGCTGGAAATAAACCAAAATTCCCCCCAAAAGAAAAAAAAAGTGGATATTTCGATAAGTGAAAAAAAAGTCATTAATTGTTATTGTATTGATAAAAATCCTATTGTGAGGGGCAATCATGCGTTTTCACTTTATGATTCAACCGGTAAGAAAAATAATGATTTTTAAATAATAATAATAATGATGCTGATAATAATAGGGAAAGGTGTTGCTGCCGTGGTTTACTGCTGGTGGAATCCGTTGACTGACCTTTTTGGTGGAATCCTTTTCCGCAGAACTCGCACACAAAAGGTTTGTAGCCGGCGTGGATCCGAACGTGCGTGTTCAACGTGGAGCTTCTGTTGAACGCCTTTCCGCACTGGTTGCATTTGTGTGGTTTTTCCTTGAAAGGGCACGACAGTCAAGGTGAGCATCTTCACAGCGATCTGTCTATTGATCGATCGATCGATCGATCGATCGATCGATGTGAGTGCGACTCACACTCGCTTCATTGTCACCTGTGTGTGGATGATCTTGTGTCTGCACAAAGTGCTGGCTTGTCGGAAGCCTTTCCCGCACACTTTACACACGAAGGGACGGGCCCCCGTGTGCACCGGCATGTGTCTGGTCAGATTGTAGTGAGCATTAAAAACCTGCGGAAATGTGGATGGATGGATTTTCAAGCAACAGCAACGATTTTTGCGCCCACATTCATTACAAGTGACCGCATGCAGGCAGGCAGGCAGGCCGGCCGGCCGGCCGGCCGGTCACAAATAAAAATCACCCTTGTTTTTATTTGGAGGGGCTAATTAGGTGGCGACTAAATTTCGCTCCACTTCGATTTCGTTAAGTCACATTTATTTCTCTTTAAAAAACGTGCTTTCTTTCCTTTTACCTTTCCACACACTTCACAGGTGAAATTTTTGTTTTTCCCGTCTCCTCCTCCGCCACCGCCGCCGCCGCCGCTGAGTTTGTGAGTTTTGAACGCGTTCTTTTCGGCGTTCACATTGTGGTTCTCCTTGACGATCTGGTCCAGCTGCCCCGGAAGATGCTCCTTGTGAGGATAGTGATGCGTAGGAATTTTGTCAGTCCCCGCGTTGCCGGCCACTTTGGAGTTTTCCAGGAGCAAAAGTCTGTGGTGAGCCGAGAGGGAGGCCTGAGCCTGCGGACTGCTGAGCCAGTGGCCCGCCGCCACAAAGTCCGACTGGGGATAGGCAGAGTCCAGGTAGTTGAGATAATAGAGAGAGCCGCCGCCCAAGCCGCCCAAGCCGCCCAAGCCGCCGCCACTTGGCATGGCGACGGCCTGGTGGATGACTTGCGGTTTCACCAGCAGCCTGCTTCCGCAGTCCACCTTAGCGCACATGCCGCAGTTGCCCTTGCAGTGCGCGGTGGCGGAGCCGCAAAAGCCTCCCCTGAGACTCGCTCTCCAAAGCTCCGAGTAGTTCATCAGGGCCTTGGCCTGGAGGTCGTAGCAGCCGAAAGGCTGCAGCGGGATCATGCAGGGGATCGGGGAGCAGAGCCCCAGCAGCTTCTTGCTCTCGGAGCGCTCCTCCTCGGCGCTCAATTTGGGCTCCGAGTTTTTGGACATAATTCGCTCGATTGAGAAGGCGAGCGTCTTGGGGCCCGTCGCCGCCGCCGCTGCGGAGGTTCCGGTCCTGGCGCAGGACATCACCGTCTCCAGGGATCCAGCACTTGACATTTGCTGCCAACTTTTCTTCCTTCGTCTTTGAAGCGGAACCCAACTTTGAGGCGAGCGCGGGCAGGCCAGCAACTCCGGCGGCGAAATCCGACTCGCTTCCAGTTGTCCTTTCTTGTTCTTCCTTCCTTCCTTCCTTCCTTCCTTGCGGCCAGCCAGCAGAAAAGACAGGAGACGTCAGTTTAATAAGCACCTTGCTGCCACCCTCTTAGGCATTTGCATTCAAATGGCAAAAGCCGCCGCAACAATGGCATCCAGGGGTGCTGGATTAATGCTCATTAACTAGTGCACACAAAACCAGGACCAGGACAATTAAGGGGGACGAGGAAGACGAGTTGAGCAATAAAACAAAGTTGGGAGCAGTCGGAGCTCCTGGAGAACCTTGGAGCCGAGTGAGCCTCTTTAATGGTCAGATGTGTGTGAAGACAGAAAAGAGACGAGTGCTCCCATGTTGGCATGAGCACCGCCCGCACCGCCCGCACCGCCTGCCCCTCCCCTCCGCTCCCCTCCCCTGCCCTCCCCGCCCCGGTGGATTACCGTCTCCGTGTCGAGTGACATCAGGCCGACTCTTTAACGAGAGGCAGCGAGAAGACGCCCACTTGCACCGGTCCGATGATGGCCCGCCCACACAATCAATATGAGCTCAATGAAATGTGCATGGCCAGAAAGCTGCAATCGTCAAACAGGCAGCGAAGAATCCCCTCCCCTGTCTCACCTTTTTCAACGCATTATTGAGTGGATTCAAGGATCGCAACGTGCTCGCTCTTTGAATATTTCCACCTGTTCAAGAGCAGCAGCAAGTCCCGTTGGATCCTATTAAACCAAGTTCCTCATTCCTATTCAAAAGCGGCACTTTTCAGCGAGGGGATGGGAGAGAGGGGATGGGAGGGGGGAAGGGGGGGGGCACAAAGTTCTTTCACTTTTCACTACTAAAGCACTGCATGAACCTAGTTTTGTGTTCTCCTCTTCCAGAAATGGAGGGACGGATTAGGGAGCGGCAGGCAGGCAGGCAGGCGGGCGGGCGGAAAAGAAAAGACATTGCTTGTTATACAAGGGCAATCAAAGGGGATGCCTTCATTCCTTAAAGAGCGAGGCATACTAGAACTTTGCTGGAATCCACAATGTTGTGTTGGACTAACAAAAAGTTACAAGGACCAAATGTGTGTTCACATGCAGCCCATTGGACAACAGGCCCTCATATATATACATGCATATATATATAATATATATATATATATATATATATATATATATATATATATATATATATATATATATATATATATATAATTTTTTTAATTCAAACACTATGCTCATCGGGTTTTCCTCTTTTATTTGGCTAAATTGCTGTTATTTACTTTTAAGTTGCGGTTCCTATGACTTTATTGTAAAATGCAGAAAAGCCAAGTTTGACAAAAAAAAAAGAAACCAATAGCCCTCAGTATTTTATCTAAGCTTGTTGTCCTGAAATGTCAAGTTCCCTAGATTTAGTGGTGTACTTAGCTCAGGATGTTGCTGTCCTCCAACACCGTTTCCCCCCCCCCCCTGTTAATAAATTGAAATACACCCCGAGTCTGTTTTGTTTTCCACCTGCATCTCAGGATGGAAGAATTAGTGCCTGTTGCCTGTGAGCTTCACATCCGTATGTAAATGTGGCACAACTCGTCGAATGGAAGTTTATTCAAGCACATGGACATAATAAACATTGATCCTATTGCTTGAAGCCTTTATTCAAGTCAATCAGCAATCCGTGAATTGAAGGCGTCGGGGGTTAAAACATTGGTTAAAGAAGGGACACTTGTTTTTTTTGTTCCACGTGTGGATGGATATTATTGTTCAGGGATGCTACCACACGAGGCGCTATTGCAGAGCGGTCTTTCTGTTGAAACTGTCGGGCCCTTTTAGTCCTTTGGAGCTATTTGTTTTCCTTGCATTTTTCCATGTGAAGGGAATTTCTATTGTGTCGTTTTCTGGCTGTCTTCTCTTAGTCACTGCTGTTGAATGTCAAGCTGATAATGCACCACCAAAGTGCGGGCCACACGTCTCATCCCAGGAAATCCGTTGTCCTCCTTCACCCGTTGCGCCCATCCGCGGTGACAACTTTTGCTGACGTTAAACCTGAGCAAATGAGAGCAAAATGCGCGAGTCGCCCTTTTGAAACGCTGCAGTCGTACATTCACTTCCTATACGTACGTACGCATCTCTGACGTCATGCGTTCAATCAATCCAGCTGCCTTTTTGCTCAAAAGCGGCAAGCTAATTACTATTTGTTTGAAACAAGCCAACCGCTAAGACAGATGCGGAAGAAGGAGAGGTGTGGACAAAAATATGTGCCAGCAGGACAGGAGCGGGCGGATTAACCTTTGACCTTCATCTGATAATAACAGTGGCCTTGGGATTGGACTGTAAAGGCCCGTGAAAAGAGACAAAGAGCGCCATGCTATTCATCCCAATCGGCTCTTATCTGAATATTGTGTGAGATGGCTTTAAACTATAAGCTACTCTTTTGATGGAAAAGATCTAAAATTAATCAGTGGACTTGTCCGCCCACTCTTAAGGCCATTATGAAAGGTTTTGAAACATAAGAGGCTTTGCGCACTGCTTTTATTAAAAGGATCTGACATCTACCTGCCCTCTCAAACGCTTGTCAATTTTCCAGAGCCGCTGCTCGGAGGTGAAAAACCTCCAACTGAAAGAGCTGGAACAATTCACAAAGCTGTTTGTTTGGCACATGGGCTCTTTTTCATTTGTTTGTTCTCATTAGTCCGGAAGACCGCCCGAAGATGGGAATTTGCGCCAACAGCTTGTTTGCACACCGACGTACGTCTATTACGGCAGCCTTGGGACTATGCCGCTCACTCCTTTTCCTTTGATAAAGTTACCATTTTCCATTTCTCCACATGACCGGAATTGAAAGGGGAAAGCAGCGCAGCTTGCGCCGCCAGAAATCTCTGGGCCCATTAATCCACCTCGCTCCAACCAATCATGTCTGGATATTAACTGAGTAGTATTCCGCAGCGAGTGCTGATTAGATGGGAACGTGGGACGCTCGCTGTTCATTATCCTCGTTGGCAAAAAAGAAAAAAATAATAAATAATCACACCTGGTCAAAAGCACGTGAACACTACATTAGCTGGAAGGAGGCCTTCCTGTCTTTGTTTTCATTTCATCATGCAAAAATGTCTGTCATATTATTCGTTGCTGGAAAAAAATCAAATCAAAAGATGACACATTTTGCACCTCTGGAGAGACATCTTCATTTATGATTGTTGTTTGTGGTCGTGTTCAACACACGCTACTCCACGTCGGACACATTGAAGTGTGTCTTAAATCAGGAAAAATGCGTTTTCTGCCATTGTACAGATTTTGTTTGAACACCACGGGAGAAAAGTTGAACAAGTAGGATGAAGAGATTCTGGCGTGCATATGGAATTGATGATTTTTCTTGCCCTCGTGTTCCTTTGTGTCTTGTCACTTTGTCTGTATTTAGGTCTCCTTATAGGTTAGTTGCGTGTTGATCCGAGTCCCGTTCTTTCTCACAGTACTGTACGACTTGCACTCCTGCACTTGAGTTGTCAAACGTACGTGAGCACATTCCACATGATGCTCCAAAATCTTGTTTTTCTCTTGTCCAGAGGAAGATTATGGTGCGCCCTGACCCCCGCAAGAAAAAAATCTTCCCTTCTTCTTTTAATATAGCACAATATTATAACTAATCCCCCCTTGCCGTCTTAGGCCCTTGATTTGATTTTGGTCATTTGAGCTCAGGCAATTCTTTCAATCTCCTTCTGGATGGTAATATCAAGTCTCAAGATGATGCTTTAATCCACATTAATCTCAGATTTTTTTTTTCCCCCCGATGCTGCTCTAGGGTGGGGCAGAGGAGCCATATGTATTTTTCCCGTCGACCGCAGGGTGCAAAGGGCTCCTTGTAAGAAAAGACCATCGGAAGCAACCGATGACTTTTACGCGACACCTGTCTTCCATCTACGCACTTCACATCGACCCAGGCAAGACGTTCTCTTGGCTATTCACCTTTATTCAAATGCTCTTAATATTGATACATCAGAAGTGAGACAAATCCAAATGGGCAACTTCACATCATGGCGCAAGAACGTTTGGAAATGTGAATAGCCATTACGTGCAGCACTTTTACAGGAAAGTAACACTCACAGAAGAAGTCAAAGACACAAACACACCACTTTCCATTACGCGTCCATTCATGCCATCCTTTTCAAAAAGAAGGGGGCCTAAAATAGCTTCATTGAAAGTCGTAGATACTATGATTATCCCAACACACACGCGCACATGGAAACAAAACGATTTGGTGAGAAACTCAACGATGAAAACATGCTCGTATCATAATGCAAACAATGATGAAGCCCAGCCGCAGACCTCTGCTCTGAGTGAAACATTAAGAGGTTGAATCATTCTTTGTTCTGGACATTGATTGCATGATGATGACGATGGGGATTTCAAACCGGAAAAAAGGCAAGTGGCGTCGTTCTCACTTCCCTCAAAAAGAATCCAACATGCAGTCGCTGCAGCTACTCCACCATTGGAAGAAAAGAGAATGTCAGAACCTATTTGGAAGTCGAAGAGCAAAAGAACAATTTCAAATATCTGCCAGTAGCCATTTTTATCAGTGCCATTTCCAGTGAATCAAGAACAAAGATTCATCAGTGACAATTTCATATTCCTTTTGATATTTGACACTGACACAAGACTTCAATACACCTGAACATAACATACGTAGTCTTTGCCAACGGGCCTTGTGCTGTTTTCACTGTTTACCTTTTACTACTAAATGACTGAATATTCTGGTTGTTGATGTGAAATCAACCTTGAGCCTACACAAGGACTTGAAGTAGAAGATGAATATTTTGCTTGTTGTGGTGAATTCAGCCTTAAGCCTATACACAAGGACTTGAAGTAGAAGATGCATTGTATCAATTGTGACAAACGCTAAAGAAAGAAGAAAAAGTTGTCACCCGTCAGGCCAGTGCGTTTGACCTCAGGAAGGCTGTGTGTGTGTCCTTTGGCAGCATATTGCTACTGGACCCTTTTGACATTCTTGTTGTCGTCGTCGTCGTCTCTATTTAATGATCGCTGCTCTCTTCGTCACTGTCCTTCATGGAAATGCCTTGCATGCCTCCTTCTCTCACCGAAGCGGTGGCCTCTTCTAAGGTGAGCCGATTTCGAACGGTTTCATACATCTTACTGTTTAACGTGGAGTCCAGAACCCCTTGAAGGCGGAAGTCACGGTACTTTTTCTAAAGATGAGAAAACAATTCACAAACACACGTGTTCTTTAGAACTGCACGTGTTATTGGCTTGATGTACGTATTGTTGATTCAAAGATGCATCCCAAAGTCCAAATTTTGTCTTGAATCATTTATCCAATGGAAATTAGCCTGCAGTCAGGACCGGTGTTTTTCCAAGCAAAGATAAGGCCGAGCTAAGCTCAGCTCAGCTACAGAACAATGTAATGTCTTGCATATGATTATAATTCAGTCCATAATGGGTCACGTTGAAAAGTTGGATGGGGGTCTACGTGTTGTCACAAACTTACTAGCACATAAAACTAAGGTGGTCTAAGTTGACGATAGGCCTACGTTATTTGTACAACTACTACATAGCGGTTAGGGAATTTTTAAACACACACATGATTGAAATGTCGTCAAACAGCAACAGAGTAACAGTTGAAAAAAAGCCTTCAACAGACAAAGCTCCTTTATTGATTTGACTGCCAAAGAAAAATGGATTGTCACCTTAACAATCCGGATGAGAATCTTCAACTGATAGACATGCAGTTGAAGGTCCATGCGGTCAGTCAGCCACGTTCCGATGAGGTTCATTGTGCTGGTGTACCATTGCTGAAAGACAACAGTACACAAGTGAAGCACAAGTAGGAAGGAACTGCAAACAAACAAAGTGTCACGGAACGGATGGAACTGGGCGACCAAGCGCAGCTTGGACCAGCTTGGTTTATTGACCAAACCAAACAGACTCGGTAAGCTGACATAACTTATGACACATTTTTAGAATGTGGGCACAGACTTGACATTCATACAGATAAAGTTTACAGATAAACGGTCACTTACTAACCCTAACCAACAACAGGACTGACCGACAAAGATGTGCGACAAAAAGACATTAAGACATCAACACACAATGACCCTACAGGGGCGGGACGCGCAGACAGGCCTTAAATACCAGACAGGTAACGAGTGGCAGGTGACTGAGATCGGCACATTGATTGTGAGTTGACACAGGAAGGGAGGGGCGAGTACAGAGAAACCATGACAACCCACATATATTAAAACAACCGGGGACGAGTCGTGACACAAAGAAAGAAAGAAAGAAAGAAAGGAAGAAAGAAAGAAAGAAAGAAAGAAAGAAAGAAACATGCTCTGGTCCAGTTCAACTACACCCACAGCATTTTGCATTGGTTCCTTATTTAGAAAGAAAAAGTTTCTCTTCCCTATAGTACATGGGCACGGGCTATTTCCGTGTTTACTCCAGGAAGAAGCAGCTGGCAGTGAGGCATCACGTAATAAGATCCTAATAAAGAGGAATGATGAAGAGGCTCTTGGCACAAATCAGAAAGTTCTGAAAATGTCTTGTGGTGACAGGCCATGAAACATCTTCTTGTAGTATCCTTCAGCATGGTGACTGTTCAGTAGCAAGCAAAGGGTTTTCTCCTCTCATCAATTGGCATTTCAATGACACTGATAGTAAAAGATACCAAGATGACAAATCTTTTGCTTGACAGACACGGCTTCGTACAGGTGCTCATTTCAACCCTGGCCTGACATTGCTCGATTTAGACCAACGTCAATATCTACGGGGGAGCCCAAAGCTCGCTCATGTGGGGCCGTTGTCAAGTGGAATTGATGGATAATAATAATGAGCGCGGGCTGATACTAATACAAGGCGACTGACTTCAAGTGTCAGGAAGGAAGGAAGGAAGGAAGGAAGGAAGGAAGGAAGGAAGGAAGGAAGGAAGGAAGGAAGGAAGGAAGGAAGGAAGGAAGGAAGGAAGGAAGGAAGGAAGGAAGGAAGGAAGGGATGCACCACTTGGAAGAGCAAAAGATGCTAACCGCTGCCTTTGAAATGGCTGACATACGTATGTCTGTATGTCGTATATAACCTATGGAGAAAGGCTTTGGAAAGCGACAAGCCGCAAGAAAAGAAGCTCAAAAGAGAGCTGACCACGAAGCTGTCGTCAGGTCAGCGAGCGAGGAGGAGAAGGAGGGCTGCGGCCATGCAGTCGGTGGCGACCGGCCGGGGTGAATCAGAGCGGCGACCTGGCGACAGCCAGCCAGTAGCATCCTTCCCCTTCCTTCCTTCCTTCCTTCCTTCCTTGCTTGCTTGCTTCCTTCCTTCCTTCCTCCCTTCCCTCCATCCTCGCTATCTGTCGCTGTGTGCCTGTGAAGGCTCGAGCACGGCAGCAGGCCTGTGATCTCGCCCCAAGCATAACCCCCCGCTGAGAGGCCAGGCTTGGAGTGAGTGAGTGAGTGAGTGAGTGAGTGACTGGGTGGCTGGCTGGCTGGCTAGCTGGCTGGCTGCTCTCCCTCCTCCTTCACTTCTCGTTGTTCTTTAGACTTTTTAGACTGCCATTTCTTCACAGCAGCCATTTTGTGTCCTCTTCTGCTTTACTCCTCCACATTGATGTCAAAAGAGGCTTGACAGTTATGTCACAAGTTTGCTTGCTGCCATGCCACGGCATTTGGGAGCTCTGTCAAGGACATCTTGCCTGTGATTTTCAACAACTTTTGACATCATTTCAGAGCCAATCTGAGTGTTGTACTCATTTGAAGAAAATGACAAGAGGAGATCCAGCAAACGACATTCATGTCTAGACATCAACGGGGCCATCATTGTATCAAGGCTTGGGGATAGAAAATGTTTGGGATTCATCTCTTTCTAATGATCTCTTTTCAAAATGGAATTCAGGAAAAAGAAAAAAAAAAAAGTGTCACCGCACAAGCTAGCATTAGAGAGTCGGGAAAAACGCCCAGAACGCAAAAACATCGGAAGAATTGATTCCGAAAGGGCTCAAGAAAAAACAAGCGATGCTGAAAAACTACCAAGAGTTCCAAAGGCAGCTGCATTTAACAGCAGTAAAAGGGAAGTTTCAAAATTTGTCAACTTGCAAATAAGCCTCTCTTGTGTCTGGCGACTTCTAAAAAGCAAACAGAGGGCAGATGTGACAGAAATGACACCTGAGCTGTTGATGATCATTTTCAACACAACATGCATGACTCATGTGCTACAATTTCCACTTAGGGCAACCAAAACCACAAGCAGACATCCTTTTTGTTTCCTTCCGGCTTCCCTTCTTTTGCCTCCGCCTAACCGCATGACGTCATTGTGACGGGGCCACATTTGTTCATGTCATGGTAGTACCTATTTGGTATTTAGCATGTAAATGCATGTTGAGTCAAATGCATAATTCATGAAGGGATGTCAAGTGTTGTGGTATAGCAAGCTCAATTGCAATTACGGGGGGGGGGGGGGGGGGTCTGCTATGATCGTTTCCAGCAGATACTGTTCAAATAAAAAGGTGAAATAATGAGGGGCTCACCCTGGGAGTCATTCAGTGCCACTAATGTGTCCCCATTTCACGCATGCCTGAGCCGCATCTGACAAAATATTGAAGTGCACGCGTTTGGTCAAGCGTCAGCCAGGAAGGCCACAATCTCCCTTTCCGCCGGAGGGACTTTTGAAATCAATGGATACGCCCGCTCTTTATATTCAGATCTTGACAAGTGGCAATGTGCCCATCAAAACTCCTTTCGGGCATCTCCTTAAAGAAGATGAAGGCCAATTGGCACTTTGAGAGCTCGTAAAATGAACAGCGATTGTCTCTCTGGTTTAACGCCTAATGAAATGAAAAGAAAATCTTCAGAACAGATGAATTCCCCACTTTTCTTTCTTTTTAGGTTGCATGGCAGCAGGGGGCTAGCGCTTGCTAACAGCCAAAACAAGCGTAATATGACTCTGAATAATAATGCCGTAACCCGATAGGACCTAAATCTGTCTGTGATGGTACCGCTTCCATGTCTTGAACCAGGAAGAACCAGTGTGTGTGTGTGTGTGTGTGTGTGTGTGTGTGTGTGTGTGCGTGCGCGCGCATGCATACATTAGTGGGTTTTGTCACCTTGTGACATGCTGATGAACCCCTACCTATACGCAGGCGACAAGCAGCACGCTCCACACAACATTGCATACACACTCTCTCACACGTCTACATCTGCTCGTCCATCAGCGCTTCAAGCGAGAGCAGGGAGATGGAGCGACCTCCTGCCCCCATCTGACACCAAGCCATCCTAGCCTCCAAAAACTTCCACCCGCTGCCACACACGCACGCACGCACGCACGCACGCACGCACGCACGCACGCACGCACGCACGCACGCACGCACGCACACACACACACACACACACACACACACACACACACACACACACACACACACACACACGCAAGCCTCGCCTTGAAGCCAGTGTTCACACCCGAGCCTTAACATGGCACTTGGTGGGGGGGGGGGGGGGGGGTGTCACCAGCAGAATATGATTCAAAAAATGGCACATTTTCTTCCCCTATTCATCTATGCATACATTTCCCATGCAAGGTGATGAAAGGCCGGTCAATGGCCTTTTTACATTTGCAGCATGTTTCCTTGATTGAAAGATAAAGCATGTAAAAAGGGTGTGGTGGCAATTTAGGCAATGATTGAAACGTGTTTCTGATCGAGCAACTCACCTGAAGCAATTCTGCAACGCATAACCAACTGCAGATAAATCTGTTCATTTTGCTCAGACGTACACGATTTTTTGGGGCTGTACCCAAGTGCTGATGTGGATGACATCTTATTGTTGGGACCATTTTCTGCAATGACGACCTGAAGTTCAATCAAACCAATATACGTAAAGCGCAGTGCAGTGCAGTGCAGTGCAGTGCAGACATAGTATATGAGCATAGTGGCGCTTCTTCCTGGAATGGAATTGAGAAGCAGCCAGTATCTCATGGATTTCCATTTAATCCAATGGGGAAAGTGAAGATGAGTGGCCATGTGTGCACATGATTATTGACAGACACAAAACGTAGAACAAGTCAAAGTATTTGCAAGGTCAGTGAAGCGTCTTTGAGAGCTTTTGTGCTGCTGAGAGCCAGGAATGTTGGAGCTGATGAGGGGCCTCTCACCACAGGGGGTACATGGGGATTACAAGCAAGCGGGCCTCTGCCTCTTGCTGCCTCTGCTGCTGCCTCCGCTGCTGCCGTTGAAGGCTGTGCAAGACCACCTACATCCATTTGTAATCTCTTTTAAACTAATGGCTCAATCAATCCTACGTTCGTATGTTCCTTTCTTTCCCTACTTGCCTCAGGTCTGGAGCCCATTAGCATCCCTCCACTCATATCTTCATCCATTCATCCATGATCGTAACTCTGTAGCCTCACCAGGGTTACAATTGGGATGACTCCTTCCCATGGCTTTGACGGCCACGCTTGCAACGTGATGTTTTCCGACGGTTGAGTGTCCATCCGTACTTTTCCAAGTGCATTGTGGCTCATTTAAAGCGGACTGTATTTTTGGCAGGGGGATATTTCGGACGACCGGAGCGCACGTATTCGGACACGTGTCAGCTTGTGCTCTTGCCATCGATCCAAAGATAAGAGGAATGAATGCCAGTCATGTGACTTCCCACCAACATGACGTGTGGAAATGCAAAATGTTTCCATTGCGCTTCTGTGATACGATCTACTTCTACATTGACACGTATTGAAAACCACCTGGTGAGAGCGTCATTTTTTTGGGAGAGGGCTTTTGAGAGAGAGCGAGAGAGAGCGAGAGAGAGAGAGAGAGAGAGAGAGAGAGAGAGAGAGAGAGAGAGAGAGAGATATCCTGCTGAGAGCCAGCTGTGCCCACAACTAACAGGAGGCATCATGGAATGATGACTGCGGATGCGCCGACACTATGTCAAGTGACATGTTCCCAACAAGCTATGCACCACCAAAAGCAAGGCTACTTTTTCCTCCAAATGCCGACACTGATAAAGGCACAAAACGCGCACAAAGCCACAATGGTATGGATCAGCTTGAGGGAGTGGAAACTAAATGTGACTACAAGACATTATGCACTTTGCACAATGGGTTTGTCTAATCCTACCTGCTCTGCTTTTCAGAGCCTATTCTACTCGGGCTCCCAAACTCAGCAGAGAGGCCCCATTGATGAAGACACTCAATTACCATAGTAACTCACACAGTAGGAACACTCCCCTGCATAGAGCCCGCGCTCAGCAGCAGCAGGAGCAGCAGCAGCAGCAGCAGCAGCAGCAGCAGCAGCAGCAGCAGCAGCAGCAGCAGCAGCAGCAGCAGTAGCAGCAGTAGCAGCAGGCTCACCATTCCCTTCCCTCCCAACCTCCCTCCCTCCCTCCCTCCCTCCCTCCCTCCCTCCCTCCCTCCCTCCCTCCCTCCCTCCCTCCCTCCGTCTCCATCCAGCTGCATGCTCAACTTGTCACCCAACAGCAGGTCTAAGCCTGACCCACCCCCAGATAGCTTTTCACACAAGGCTAATGGGGGCTCCGGCCCAATGATGTCATTGCCCATTCCTTACAAATGTTGATACATCTGAAAATGCAACGTTTCCCTGCTTCCTAAACTACTTTACAGGATGGATTTTGACACCATAGTGGTTTATTTGAAAGAATAAATAAATGAATAAATAAATACATATATACAGATGCTCTCTTCCAGCAGATGGTCTACACAAACACGCAAAGTTTGGTGTATCAGCATAACTCTGTCCTGCTATGAGCAGAAAACATCGCAATTGGTCTTATCAGATCCTCACTCCTCTTGGCCAAGGCGAGATTAGACAATTGATCATGAAAAGGGACGAGAATAGAGGGCTGAAAGGGGTTGCTACCGAACGAAGCCCTTGACGGGATCAACGATGTCCGCAGAAAGTGCCCTTTGTTTCGTCGGTCAATTGGACAGGCACAAAGGGTTTTCAGTGCGCAACCACCGGCGCGGACGGACAAACGTGACTCTTTTTCGAGGATGGAAGGTGCCGTCGGCGTCAAATGAATGGCGCTCGGCATCTCGTACGAGATGCGGTCATCTTTTGCCTCACTGTCTCTGGCCACTGGAGCAAGAGGCAAGAGGGGGAAGGAGCAGCCAGACGAAAGCGCTCCGACAAAGTTTTGCCTCAACAAGCCGACAGGTCTCCAACTGTTTGGATTGTGTTGCGTGCACAAAAGGCCAACTGCTGCTGACCATTGCTGCCATGGTGCTGGCATGGCAACATCATGGTGGCAACATCGTGGGCTCAACGGACAGTTAAGGTGCGAGAGTTCAAGCTCTATCGGCCAACCAACGAGCAAAGCAAATAGTTATCATCCAAAACAGTGGCTTTGAGCGTTCCGTTAGCTTGATGGACTGAAAAAACCAAAGCCGAATCAAAGGGGGTGGGGTGGGGTGGGGTGGGGGGGAATAAATCAACAAACACAGTTGTTTAGAACACATAGATTGCGGTCGGATGGCGTTCGTGGGCCATGTTGTGAGAAACTACAGTCGGAATTATACTCAGCGACCGGTCATTGAGTAAACCCACAATAAGCCACATAAAAGCTCCGCGGTCGACAATAAAAAAAGAAAAAGCCGCCAGCTCCGGGCCCTGAGAAAAGTAAGCCGTTCTCCTCACAAAGAGCCGCTTAGGGGAAGGGAAAAGAGGGCTAAAACACTTGTGGGCTCAGGGAAGTCTATAGAGGGAGTGAAAATGGAATAAGCCAGCAAGCACTTGAGGGTCCCGCCGAGCACCTGAATGGGAAAGAGGGGCGGAGTGCCAGAGGGGGTCTGCTGAAGGTGAATGGCCTTCTTTTTGCCTCCAATTTGTCTCTTTTCACCCCGCTCGCCCTGCTCCGACTCTGACAGATGTACAAAGAGGGAGCGGCGCTGGGCCACTCATCCACATACGCCTGTGAGCAGCTGTCACTTTTGTCAGGCAAGTTAATCAAACAAATGCCACCGTAGCACCCTTTTTAACAAGGCCCTGAATGGAACAGGGGCCGCAGAGACCCCAGAGATAACATGCCGGCCCTCGATCGATTCACCTCCATAAACCGCCGCGGCGGGGCGGGGCGGGACCTGGTCCCTCCTTCGTCAAACTTTGGGTGCTTTCCTCTCAGCGACGTCGAGATGCCCGCCAGGATTTGGAGCCCCCCAAGAAAACAAAACGCTCCCTGTTTGTAATTATTACGACTCTAAGCTGCTTACAGACTTCATTAAACAGAAGCAAAACCTTTTTGCTTCAAGCGCTCGGTCGCACGCGGTCATTCCGAACCATCCCGCAAATCTTTTTCTTCGGCCGTGTCGTCTGCTGGCTTTTTGTTGGCTTTGCTCAACCGTAGGATGCGTTCTTTTCCGTCGTTCGAAGGACGACGCGATATCGAAAGCTCCGAAAAAGGACATTTTTTGGCTTGAACTATTTCAACATGAAATATTTGGTTTGAATCACATCATGAATGGTTTGATGTTGGCTGGCAGTGACAATTAGAAAAGCAAGTGTCTGTCCACTATCTCCACTCCACTGTCGTCGTCAACATCTTCATTAACGATCTGTCCTTACGCATTGATCATTTCTCTCCTTCCACGCCTGACTTTAGAACTTCTTGATAACTTTGACATGTTCAAGATTTGTTTTCATGAGCCCGAGGCGGTCACATCCGAAGGTCCAAAAGACCTCGCTAGCTCCCTTCTCCTCACTCTGGAGTCTCATCTCAGTTCCCAAGCAGCTCTGCTACTCCCCCTACCAATTCCAGCCATCACTGCCCCGTCCCGCGACAGCTCTCCCCACACAGTTGGAGCCTCTTTACATCATCGCGATAAACCAAACAAGAAAAAAACTCCTCCACGCATTAGCCGGTCCCCTCCATTGATGAACAGCGTCTGAAAGAGAAACCGAGACCGACAGCCCGACAGATAGAGAGAGAGAGAGAGAGAGAAAAAAACAACGTGTTTATCTAATAGATCATGACAACACATATCCATCACTTTGAATCCGAGATTCATGAACGCACTCTAAATGCATATTTCTCTAAGATTCCTAAGCGTGTCAGTCAAAATAATGCCAATAGAGTGGCCATGTAAGGTTTTGTAGCACTTGAGCGAGGGACTTAGGTTTGTATGCTTGTCGAGCTCAGCGTTGATTAAATTGTTCACTTGGCGCGGCTGCGGGCCTGACCGTCGTTGACCCGAGCTAGGAGGCCAAGCGGAACATCCCGGACCGTCAAGTGGTATGACGGCAGCTTCGTCGCCCACTTGTTTGTCGGAATTCTTTTCAGCCGTGACCATTGAGCGCCACGCACGCGCACACACAAACATCAGGCTCCCGTCACCCCGCTGTGAGCAAAATACAGTGGTGGCAACGACAACAATCTCAAATCCTTCAATCTGTGGTTCAATCTGACCCCTGGCCTCAGCCATTCAGCAGTTGCTGAGACGGGACGGGAAGGGAGGAGCGGTTGCGATTAAAAAAGCAAGCGCTTTAAAGTTGGTCACACAGAAGTGCAATTTTGCCACGCTTGCCAAGCCGATAACCATCCAAGGTCAACGGAAATACTTCAAATCAATCAATGAGCCGTTCCTCTAATCCCCTGCGGGCAGATTACGTATATAATTGACCTGTGTAATCCCTGTATCTGCAACTCAAACCATGGGTGAGGGAGGGGGGGGGGGGGTCGGTGGGGGGAGCGGCTTTAAGACGCTCAACTTGTATCGCGGCGGCGGCGGCACTGGCAGCGGCATTGGCGGCAGCTGCTCAGCCCTCGTCTTCCTTAACCTCATTTCCCCTCTCGCCCCGAACCTGGGTGGGTGGAAATGGCATGTGGCAGGAAAATGTGGCGGCGTATCAGTGGCGCTCTGGATTTGGCTCAAACTAAAGACATGCTGCTGGCTTTTTTAATCAATGATCCCTGGCTGTCTTGTGTTAAGTCGCCTCTCCAGTATCCAGTAAACACATCTGTTTTAATCCGGGCCCCCTCTTTCAAGGAGAAGTGGGAGGGAGGGAGGGGCAAAAAAAACAAATGATTTTAGGATGATTTTTTTGGGTATGATTATTTGAATACACAAACACGCAGGGCTTATTCTTGTTTTGAAGTAGGCCAACTTACAATGAATAGAAGCAAATAAGGAATTAGTGTGTGACAAATAAAGAAACATCTTACTATCCAATTTGAAGGTCCAAAAGTGATGACGATTTTCTGGTCCAGCCAACAAGCGCAACACGATCACATCCGGTCTCATTATTTTCATAAAGTCGTTGTAATGACATTAATCGTTATAAAATGTTGTGAGCAATTTAGAAGATATTTGATAGGAAATACTCAAATGTAGCAATTGAGTCAAATCGCATCATTTGACAAGTACTGTATTTTCATCATTTCCCACAGACATTCAAATTTCTAGAATGTCTACGGCTCTTCATAGAGCATGACATTTTTCGCCGTCAATTTTGCATGGCGTGATAAAATATGCACCAACAGGTTGCTTTAAAAATACAAATCTTAAAGAATATTCAATATAAAAATGGGCTTTTCTGTGAATGGAAAACGCGGTCGTACTGCAATTTTCGCAAGCATAACGCGATGCGGCCAAACGTTGGAAAGCTGTGTTTCTGCAAAAGGATTAACAATTCAAATGCAATCATGCCGCCGCCGCTGCCGCCGCACCTGCCTTTCAGTGGATTTTCACCACAGCGATGTAATGCTAAAACTCTCATGATTGGATTGCTTTTAACAGAAACAACAAAAAATAAAATAAATGATAGCTGCAGAGAAATGGGCCAACTATCAGTTACACATATTTTGCTCAAATGAAAATAACATCTAGTCTGTGACAGATTATATGTGTTAGCACTTGTTAACAAAGTTAATCTCAGATTATGTTGAGTTTCTTAAGACATCTTTGGTTATTTAAATTTATGCATATTAGATCACATATGGGCCCGTCTACTGTCACCCTATAGTATATGAAATAGTTAGCGGTGACATATATTCTGAAATTAAGAGGCCATAGTTCAATAATCTTCTTACTGGCATTACAAGGTCAAACACATGGCGTAATCTCAATTAAAAGAACATACAATCTTATCTCTTTTTTTTTTTTTTTTTTTGTTGGTCGGGAGGAAATCTCAGTCAGCCAAATGTTTCATGAAGCCGTCCGTCCCAGGCGACTAACTCAATTGCATCGCAAGCTACAGTTGGAGCAAGAAGCCAAGTTCTGTTGCTATGTACTACGTAGTACACGTTTGGTTGTTTTCGACATGACGTGTTGACGTAGTAACTTCAAATGGGATCTTTTTTACAATTAATCAGAGAGACTGCGGTCGTTGACAAGCGCTCTAGTCAAATTCGAGTATCTTGTCCATAATCTTGTCAGATGACAGTTCAAAACATGCCAGATCACAAAAACACCATTCTTCCAGATTGGGAAAAAGTCAACACATCAAACCCCTCCACTCATTGGTCGCGGTTCATGCCTCACTTGATGACAAATGCACAGTACATCCACTAAACTTGATTTGTTCTCCTGAATGAAAAACAACTCTGAGAAATGGACCCAGCAAGCTTTGCTTTAAGAGCCTGGACTAAAAACAAGAATAGAGTGACAAGAAAAGCACAACAGAGCAGCCAGAGACACCTCGGTCGCCGCCGCGGGCACAAGTAATACAGCCTGACAACGACAAAGACGAGTCGCGCTCAGACCACTTCTGACACAAAACCTCTCGTGGAGGAAAAAGAGATCCCAACGGGTCAAGAATGGCCAAGGAGCAGCAGCGGAGCGACACCTCTGTCGCATGGAAGAGGATAGGAGACGCATTGCACCTGAAGGATAAGGTACATGCAAACGTCCATCCGGAAGATAACGGCGATCGGAAAAAAGACATAAATAAATATGCCTGCTCTGTCTGACCTCTGATAGATAACCTGCGCTCCCAAATATCCAGGGAGACACCGCAGTTAAGTTTAACAATGACACCATTTGCTGCAGTAAACATGTTTGTGTGATCCTGTCAAAGAATTGTTGGACTCAGAGAAAAGGCCCGCAGATTAGGCACAAGTCATCCAGCTGCAGGGATTATTTTGATACATTTAGGGGGGGGGAGGGCAACCGAGTCACCCCTGGTCCCTCCCTCCCTCCCTCCCTTTGGAGACACTGTTTTGGTGTTACTTGAAACCAGCTTATGTATTTAGAGGCAACAGTGTCATGCGGCCACCGAGTTGCAAGTTGATTAAAGCACGAGTGCTTTAGCAGCAAGCGTTAGCTTTGTCAAATTCCATCCATTTTCTGTAGCGCTTTGTTGGGAGTTACTAAGTAGTGAACGGAAAACGGTTTACTTACATCAAACAATCTTTCAATGTACACTTCCTCATTGACTTTCTCCCGCAGCATGTCCTGGGAGTGTCGAACAAAGGTCACATAGCCGTCAGCCACGTCCATTCCTGGCTTCTAAAAAATGTCAAGTACAAGATGTCATACGAGCTGAAAACAAACGTGCAATGCTTTGAAACGATGATATTCGAGGCAACGTACAATGCGATGCTTTTCCTTTCTGCATCCGACCTCCCATTTTCATACGGACTCGCTCGTATTTGAAAATATTTTCTTTCACACTCTTTCCAAAGACATATTTTTGCCTTTCAAATCTTTTGGCTTCTTTTCATCAATGGAGCTTTCTTTTAAAGTAGCCATCATGCGAGGACAACAAATCCATCGCAAATGGCATTGTTTTGAAACTCCATTAGCACCTTTGCTATGGTGTTTTGTGATTTGTATTTTAACAACGCAATTAGCATGCTGGACTGGGAATTGCCACCTCTGCCAGCACAAGGCATTCATTTGAAATTTGTCATGTTGCAACGGCCGACGACGTGTTGGCAGCTGATACAGCTCAGACGCACGCACGCACGCACGCACGCACGCACACACACACGAGGCTGTCAGCGTCAGGCGACGGCTACTTACGGGTACGTCCACATATTTGGAGGCAGCTTTCACCTTGTCATAAAAGGAGAGAGATATAGAATACAGTCAGATGTTCATCTTAATATCCCAAAAATCTTATGAAGATGTTGGCCGGAGGGAGACATTTTTGACGTTTCACGCGTAGCTAAGGTTAAAACGAATGAGGAAAAATGCTGAAGACGATTGCAACTGATTGTAAACATTTTTGAAAGGGCCTACAGATGATTCTTTTGGATTTATTTATAATGAGCGTGCTAGAAAGCTACTTTGTTGCATTGACATTTAAACGATGATATCAAATCACAATGTCTGACAATTTGACCAGAAGAACGTCTCATTTTGCCAGTCAAAGCCGCTTACTGTGAAAGACAGGAAAGAAGAGAAGAGCGTCCCTTCATCATATCTGGAGAGTTTTGCCAAGACACTTTCCAGGATAACCACAAACTGAAGAAAGAAAGAAAAAGAAGATCTCATCGGTAACAGTCAGTCACGGCATCTTGAGCTGTTGTACCCTCGGAACTTTACCTTGGCTACCAGCAGGGTTACCATCTCCTTCACCGTTTCCTCAATCAGATTGTCAATTTGGGAATGGTATTGTCTCTTCACACACACGCACAAAAACAAGAGCGAGAGCATGACTCCACTTGTCAAAGCGCAGACACAATACTTAATCGGACTGTTTATTGGAACGATTTGAATGAACGGCATCGATGGAATCTCCATTTGCGTATGTTCCTCTCTCTCTGTTTGGCTGGCAAAGGAGCTTTTCACTGCTGTCATGGAAACTCCCCGGCAGCCCTTTGTTTGCAGCGACAGAAAAGCGAAGGACCGAGCGAGCAATAATGAATTCATTGTCAGTCATGGGAATGGTTGTCAAGATTCTGCGAAATATGAGATCTCGCACTACTACCCCATGTATATTCAATATTATCTACACATATGCTAATGAAAGGCAAACAATTCAAGTGGAGGAAGACAGACTGACGACTAATTATACAATTGGGAAAAGGAGGGTGTGATTACAATTTAATTTGCGGCCACACTTACCCAGTCTCGAAGAAACTTTCACGAGACAAAGGGGGGGGAGAAAAAAAAAGCAGCTGAGAGGCACAGAGCGAGAGGTGGTGACATTGCACATGTGAAGTTGTGTTAATCGTGAAGAAGAAATGATACAAGCTACAGATATGACGGAGAAAATGAACAAAAGACACTTTTGACAATGTCGCAAATGTCAGCATTGAAACAATCCAAAAGCATTTGCCTGACAGACAAAACATTGCATGCTGTAACCATCATTTGTTGCTGGTGCCATGGCGACCTACCTCTTGATCCAGATCCATAGCACACAGCTTGGCAGACTGGGCCTTGGCATCCACCATGACATTAAACATGGTGCAGATTGACTGCGGCACTCGGAAGTCTGTGGCCCGGCTGCTCCTCTGAAGCTTGGCCTCGAACGCCGCGCGCGTCCTTTGGAAAAGACCGGACGCGTTCAAGGAATAGGGATTTTTCAGAAATAATACAAGCCCACCGCACTTTTAGTCGTAAGTAGGTAGTTTTCGATCTAGCGTGCGTGCGTGTGGAAACGATTTTTTGTACTGTGACGATACGGTTCTTATTCACATGTTCCCAAATGTATTTGCTTGCATATATTTGACTTTGTACCTTTTTATGCAGGATTCAATCATATCACTGGACATGAGTTTCAGTCTGGTTTCCAGGTGTTTGCCAAACTCTTCCTCTGGCCAATGGAGATCTCGGATGAAGGTCTGCAGAGCATCCAACTTCCAAAAGAGATCCTCTGACGTTCCTGAGCCGTTGCTTCAAGCGCGAGAGGGAAGGAATTTGCTTTTAGCTTTCACAGTTGACAATCATCCCAATTAACACCTGAGATGATCAAATTCAGGACACCCACGTATTCCTCCAAATCCATTTCAGCAACGGAAAATATCAAATAATAAGACAAAAATAATCGTGAATAAGTAAATAAACACTGAAACGAATCACATGAGCGTTTGCTCTTCATCTCTGATAGAATATGAAATATTCAAATAGGATGCACGTACTTAAGACGTGTGGGAGCACTGAGTTTGTCATTGGGGGGAATAAAGGAACAACAAGAAAGAGCAGGAGCCATTTAGTACCACGCTCAAAGTCACACAACCTAAAGACAATTTACAAGAGACAACAAAACACTCCAGCTGCTCCAAATAACAACCACGGCACACAGCACGCATAACAACAACAACAACGACAACGACAACGACAGCATAGGGTAGAATTCCCGGGAAGGTCATGGGAAGTAACCACATGCTCAACGCCACAAGGCATAAATGCGGCTTGAAATAGTGTCGAAAGCCCTCCACAAATATTTGCACATACTACGTATACAGCACATTGCACAATCCTGGAATCTTTTTTGGGCCGTGCTTTTCATTATTAACTCAAAAACCAACACATATACAACAGCACATTGCTAATCACTACAAGAGAAATCCTGCCTTGGCAAAATTTGGAGTCTTCTTTTTGCCCTTTTTTTCGTTATTAACAACTTAACAACTCCCCAAATGCTAAATGTGTTCATTTGGAGTTATTTGCTGCAAAATTGTCGTTGACTAAGGCTCTTCTTGGCGCCGTGCCTGCCTGCCACCCAAGCGGCCGCTCTCGTCAAGTGTTTGTTGGCGCGCCCACGCAATCGAGTCATCACCTGCACTTGTCTCTGCTCGTTAGTAGGCGCTATTTAAACCCCGAGAACTCAGCAATCATTGTCAGTCACTCGGTGGACGTTGAGCAGTCCCACGCGGCTGGCCGGTGCTGGCGCTTCCGCCCGTCAACGCCCCCCCCCCCCCCCCGCCCCCCCATTCAAGTCCAGCTCTCCCCTTTCCCTCAATTCGATGCCGCATTTATGCCAAAGACGCACGCATGTCTGTGCCTACGGGAGGTACACAAGCGGTACACACTCGCAGTCATCATTTGAAGTCATCCAGTTGGGTGGAGAAAAGCTGGGCATTTGTGCCACTGTTTGATTTGCTACTTTGGGCATTGGAAGATTGACATTTGGCAGAGTGCAAGCTATGCTCCTGCAGAGACAAACACAATCAAAGAAAAACAAAGACGACAAAAAGCTCCAGACACACAATACACAGTTCAACGATTCCGTTCAAAATGAATGTATCCGATCACGGTACCTTCTTCTCCTCACACCTTTCACATCCACTCTCGCGAGCAGTGGCAACACAAATGGTATTTTTTGCATATGCCGCCAAACTTTTTGGGCTCCCAGGCCATAGGCATAAATCATCCATATGAAGAGAAATATCATAATGACTTAAAAACCTAATCATATTTGGTTTGACTCCAATAACTGCAAAATTGTGTATTGTGATGTAAAACAAGCTTCATTTAGACTTTTCCTTGTTGAGGTCACGTCTCGTCCCCAGCCGTTGCACTATGTGTCTGTTGTCATGGTTTCTGTCTGCCTGTGTGCTCGCCCTTCCCCTCCTGTGTGCCCATGATGAGTTGGATTCTTCTCACCTGCCTCTCGTTACTTGTCGTGTGTATACATACGTACGTCCTGTCTGCCCCTCCCTCACGCCCCGTCGGATCATTGTTGTTGCCTTTTTGGTTCCTATCTGTATCGTGTCTGTTTCTGTTTGCCAACCCTGTCGGTCGGTCGGTCGGTCGGTCGGTCAGTCCGTCATGTTATTAGTTTGCTAGTTCCCTTGATGCTTGGTTCCACTTCCCTAGATGAAGCAAGCTGGTCCGAGCTGCATTTGGTGGCCCTGCTCCAGCCGCTCGGTGACAGTTTCGCCCTACTCTATAGGGTGGCATCCCAAAATGCTGTCTTTCTGTCACCAAGCTAGCATCAGGAGCAAGTGTGGCTCAAGGCCGCTTGGACATGGTCACAAGGGCTGAGGATCAAAGCCGCAACCAGTTTTTGTTTGCGCGACAGTCGGCTACTCAACCTCCGGATGGCCAGATGTGTTGCGTGATGATGAAGGCGCATACTGCAGTGTATGCTTAGTATGATTCTTAGTCTTTCACAGCTTCTCAGATATGATTTATTATGATTATTATTATTGGTTAACAGGTTCTCGTATAGTATTTATTATTATTTGTATTATTGGTTAACAGGTTCTCATATATTATTGATGATTATTTGTATGATTATTTTTGGTTTGGTTTTATGATGATGATGATGATGACGTTGCACTGGTAGTCTGTAAATGGAAAAAACTATTGGAGGCTATAGAAACGGCAAAGGTCAGTAAGGTTGACTTACTTGACAGGTTCCCAAGACTCCCTTTCAAAGCCTCTGTGAATGGACTGAGCAATGGAGGACTCCATCAGGTCCACGTAGCGCACCACCAGGGGGGCATAAAGGTCTTGCAGGTGTTTGTGAAACTTTCCATTGCAAAGGTTATCTGGTGAGAGAAAAGTGACCATTCAGTTTGGAGTGCACAATATTGATTATAATCATGAACAATTTGGGAGCATATCGTGAATCATTAAAGCAAAAAGACGTCAGAGGAACTCGCTATATGCGATTTCTACTTTTTTGCTCGGTGATGCGACTTCAGCTTTCTTTTCCACCGACGGCACGGGCAGCGGTCGAGCAAAATAGGGCCCGGCTTTGAGTTGTCAGGATATTTCTAAACGGGAAGCACTCGCTCACTCACTCACACACATACACACACACTTCCCCTTGCCTTTGCCTCTGCCCCTGCCTGCTTCCAACTGGTAAAAAGGCAACAGTGACAAAGACCGCAGGAGATAAAATGGAGGCCAGTGTGTGCTAAAGTGATGGCTCACGGCTGGCTCCATGCAGCGTGCTTGCTCTCTCTCTCTCTCTCTCTCTCTCTCCCCCTCTGAGCATGTATGCGTTTGTGTGTGTTGGCATGGGAGTCAAGGTCAGGGCTCCACAGTAGGTGCAATGTTTGTTGTGTTTGGTGAGTGGCGCTTTCCCAATTAGCCACTTGAGCGGCGGTTGGTTGTCCACTTGGATGTGTTGTTGTCCAGGAGTGTGTTTGCAGGGCTCGCCGCCACCCAAACGCTCCTGCTTTGGTCCTCATTAATTCCTCCGACGGCCAGCCCATTTGGGCGCCCGTCTGCTGCTAAGGCTATTTCCCGCTACATATGTAAGTGCGTTGCTCACGGGCGCCCACCCTATCAGATGACCTTCTGCGGAAAAGATGTCTACATATTGACGAGCTTGGATTGTATCTTTGCTGTATGTAATATCAAGGCACGATTTTCAGAGTAATTGCTGATCTATCGTGTTGTCAGGGTCAGTCTATTTTTTGCGACAATTATAGAAGTGACTGTGTGAAAAAATGCATTGCGATGCTTTTTAAAAAAAAAATTTAACGACACGTCATGGCTCTTAGAGTAATTGTTTGCTCCGTTCACCTGTATATTTGCCATTTTCAGTCTCACGACGTGGGCCCGTTTGAGGCGCAGCAAACAAATGAGCAGATTTGTAATGCTCTTGGTGACAACAAATGAGCGGCTTACGATCTGACTTCTCCTTGACTCCCGGTTGAGTAGAAGAAAAAAGGACACATTCCCCAGGGACAATTAGCACCCAACTGATTGAGTCGCAATTGTGAAGAGCGAAGCGTATCCTTTTCAGGACCGCGGACAGCGCCGTGACGCTCCCTCAAGCAAGAATGCAGTTCATTAGAGAGAGAGAGAGAGAGATTGCAAGCCTGCAGCAACCCAACACAAGATGTGACCATTATCTTCAGTCAAACACACCTTTGGATGAATACACAATTGATCCTTTACACGAGTTCTTTTCGTATTATGAAATCCACCATGCATTATTGACTAATGTATTGAAATTTCCAACAAATGAGACCCCAACATGAAAACAGTAACCGTTTTCTACACAAGGGGATCGCCTTTGAAATGTGTATCAATTGTAACGTGTCGCTTGTTTTTTTTGTTTTTTTTTCCTCCCCCCCCATCACGCGTATTGAATCCAGTGCAATAGTGTTGAGAAGTCATCTCTTTTCCCCTGCCCCTACTCACAGTCCATCCTCAGGAAGTCGTTGAGTAGCTGGAAGAGGGGGAAACTGTCCCAGCTGTCAGGCGGCTGCACCTCAAGAGCTGCGTCCATGTCAGTCGAGTAGAGACACAGGAAGGTCTCGGCGTGCTCCACCATCAGGTCTGACCACCACGCAAAGGCCTTCGGATACAATCGTAACGATGAGGATGAGTACAAGGGAAAGAAAAAGACAGTTGCATTTCTCCATGATCTGAAGCCTCACCGGATTTGAATAGCGGACCTGTGAACTACGAGACACGTCGTGCTAATTCGCACAGTGTGAATGTTTTGAGATCAAGTGTGCATGGACACGGATAATCACAGGCTTCCTCTTCGGCTTGGCCCACAGAGGAAACAGCAGCTCCTTGATAGACATCGTATGGGAGCTACTTAAACACTTAGTCACAGCTCCTTGTTGAAATCCCGTGGAAAAAAATAAAAATAAATCGAGCCGCGCCGCACTCTTACATCCCCGTGGAATGATGGGAGCGGAGGCACCATTGAGGGGACGGCTCCTCTCAAGCACGACCGCAACATTTGTTTTCCTTCATGTGCACCCCCTCGTTAGTCCTTTAATAACACCCGAGAGGAGCTGAAATGTTTGCTCATTCACATCAAGTATCAACACTGTATCCATCCATAAGCTTGGAAGGGGTGGTGGTAGGCACCTCCCGTGCCCTGAAGAATCGAGGCTAAGTTTTTTTGGTGCAACTTGGTCCGAACTTCACGTCTTCAACCTCAATTGAGAATTGCGATTTTGCGACCTTCCAAACATTTGTGAATTTCAATCGCGAAGATGCCGTTTGCTTTGATGGAAATCCGCATACACATTGACACTGACCTCAGCATGATGCTCCTCATTCTGCTGCAGCACCTCAATGACCAGCTCAGCCAAGCGAATGGTGTCCTCCAGTTTTTTGGCAGGAGTGACTAGTCGGCCAACATTCTCTGTTGTTGCACAAAGGTCCCATTTTAGACTCTCGTCTGAAAGGTTCTTTATCAAAAGCTTATATACGGCTTAAAAGCATGCAACCGATGCACAGGTAGCAAACGCATCTTCAGATCAATCAATCAATCAATAGATCATCTTTAGATTTGCTATGAAGAGCGTGCACGTCAGCCGGCCTACTGTATTTTTGTCATTGTCCAGGCAACAGCATCAGTCTAATGAACGTAGGTATTTGATTGACTTCTAATATATCTTATGATAGAACATCAGCATGCTTCAGTTAGGCCTGGCTGGCTGGCTGGCTGGCTGGCTGGCTGGGTTTTTTTTTTTTTCCTTCTTCCGATCAAGAGTAAAAGACAGTTACAAGTATAAAATGAAAGCTTACGAGTCGGTCACATTATTTGAGTCCCAACTGGAGGTATCCTAAGTAAGGTGTCACACGTCTCTCTCAGTGCGGCAGAAGATTGACGGCAACATCAAGAGAAAATATGGGATGCAAACATTCAACACTCATCATGCAGTAATGTAGTGAGATTGTCTGTGCATCTGTTCCATATTTACAAGTGGGCTTTTCGTAGCCAGCCTTGGCAGGCGCCTAACATCAGAACCATAGCATCAAGCAAAATTGCCCCACTGTGTAAAATATGTTGAAAATATTCTTCCGACTAGTTTGACATTGCCCTGATGGCTGGGATGCATCTCTCTCTCTCATGTACATCTATGTACAGTGAGTGGAATGGAATTATACCATGGCCAGTATTGATTGATTGATTTCTTGATTTCAAATTGCTTGACGCATGCCAAATTCTTTTGAAAAATCTGTCTTGATTTGGGTTTTCGAGGCCATGCTATAAGCATGATATTGCACTCCAATGTATTTTGGGCCATCATTGCATAAGGAAGCATTATTGGGCATTCTCCACTTTTGGACCATTGGCTCGTGCATTATCATTTCCAATCGAGTTGTGACGATGGGGTTGTATTGTATGGCCAGGATTCAGAGCTGGAAAGATTAGATTCGGTACTTGCCTTTGGGCCATTTCCTATTATTGAATGAGCACAAAACAAATCTTGTAGTCAAAGCGTAAACGTTAGCACATTACAATATAGAGATATCAGAATCAGATCTCAAGATGGCGTGTACACATACGAATCAAATCAAATCAAATCAAATCAAATCAAATCAAATCTTCTTCTACATTAGAAATCAGAAACACATCTTCAGTTCATCCTATTTTCCATGCACTTGGGTACAATAGTAAAAGATGATTATTTTGTCTCCTTTATTTCACGTTCTGCAGTCCGTACACACTATCACCACCACCACCACAGGAAAGGAATACTTTTGGAAAATGCCCAGTGTTGTCTTTCACTGGACCCGTCTACTTTTTTTGTTTGAGATGCTGCAATCATGTAAGTGGTCGAGTGATGTTGTGGAAAAGACAAGTGGCTCATAGTTGTGTCACTGCAGGAGCTCAAATCACGTAAACACGGCTGACAGCTCCCGCATAATGCGTGGACCTCCCGGAGGATGCCAGAAGCGCACACGCTTTGGCTTCGAATGCTTGGACTTGTATGGATTTACGTAGAGTTTGACAAATCTTCAGATGTGCAAAATCATGTATGAACGACAGGACGCTTGACTTTTTTCGTTGGATACAACATTTCATCTAAAGTCCCTACCCCGCTGAAGGGCACAGGGAGCAAACGATACGTCAGTGTTTGTTCAAGGTCACAAATGTTTGCAAAATGTTTGCCACCTTGAATGAATTTCCATCTTTGTGCATGATATACCATCCAAATCTTGTCCCACTACAGCTGGCTTTGCTGTTTACGTCACTATCCACAGTGAGCTGGCTCACTTGAAGGCTAGAGAGACCACCTACGTTGGTTGTTCTTTTGACTTCCCCTCACCTGCTTCCTAGTTTGGCTTTTTGGAGACCATTTTTTTGTTTGTTTTACTTGTAAGCGTGTTGACTCCACTTCAAGAAATCACATTTCATACATTCGATTTGGGTTATTTCCATTGACTGAAGACTATGGTTACGACTGCGGCAAATGATTTCTGCTCAGGGTTACGAGAACAGGTACGTAAGTAAGAGTAGACTTATTATCACCTGATTCATCCATTTCCCCCTGACATTTGTCCACTTTTGAGACACGTTACAAAGAAGGAAAGGAGGTAGATAGAAGAGGGAACAATTCAGAGAAGAAGAGAGAAATGTAATGTTCATTTGGTCAAATGAGAAAGTTGTACTGGCCAAGATAAAAACAACAGAAAACAGACCAGCACATAAAAAAAAAAAAAAAAAAAAATCATCATCACCTATTAAAGTGAAACTAGCAGATACAATCCAGCTGCAACATGATTGTAGTTGGCCTAGTTACGCTAAGCAAGACTACTTCCAGATGGCATTATGTATGTTTTTGTCTCAAGTGTATCGTGACCTTAAACACGAAAGCCAATACACATAAGCAAAGTAAAAATGCATTCAAGTTGCAGACAGACAGTGAGCTTTTGGGCAGTACAAAAAAGAAAGAAAGAAAAAAAAAACAAGCTCGAAGGCAGAGGGAACGCTGTCAAGAAATTGACAAGTACACATTTCAGACTGTGGAGGAAAAAAAGATTTAAGCAGGTTAAAAACAACAAGACTGCATGCCGGTTGCAAGAGAAACATGTGGGAGGGAGGGAGGGAGCGAGGCAGGGAGGCAGGGAAGAGGATGAGGCTGGGGAGGTACTCACGAATGGTTAAATCCATCACTTGAGACGCCAAGCAGAAGACGGGATGCTCATACATCTCTCTCTTTTTCCCTACAGAAAAAAAATACCGAGGCACGCCAGAGGTCCGAGTCAGAGAGGATGCCCATTGCCGTTTTCAGGGCCCTTTCTTTCTATATACGTATTGTGCAATGTGCTGGCTCAAATATGCACCCTATCTACTCCTACGTGTATCATCATTCAAATGTTGTGCACTTGACAGACGTTTTATGAAATAGAATTCATCTTAGGGAATTGATAGTCAATGAGTTTGAAATCTATCTATCGATCTGTCAGATTGTTATCCCACTTTGTGCTTCTACTGTATTCGGTGGATTGATTCACTGGCACAGGAAATGATGAGCAAAGGATGGGAAACAAAACTTTTTGTCAGTCCTGCATAAGATTATTTCTAAATAACAAAAGTTAAGTTAAAGTCCCAATGATCGTCACACACACACACACACACACACATCTGGGTGTGGTGAAATCTGACCTCTGCATTGAACCCATCCCCGTGTGAGTTTGATCCATCCCCTGGGGGATACACCTTGTATCCGACCGTTTGTTATCTCAACGGGAATTGTATTGTTTCTTGTCAACTGGAGGCTCCGAAATGTATTGGGCAGTCTGCCTTGGATTAACCATTCGTTCCACCCAGCGGAAGGAGATGAAAAAAAGTCTGGGTTTTTTTCCCACGGGTGTCAAGAAGAACAGTAGTATGAGAGGTTTTTGTTCATCATCAATAATTGGAAGAGATGCTAATAATTGACTTTGGAAGGCAGGTGTAGTTTCTTTACAGACATCATCTTAAATAGACAAAATGGGGTGAATGTTTGTTCATTTTGTAAATGTTTGGCAACATTTCTTATATTCTATTAACAATAGCTCATGTGTTAATGATGTTTTTTTTGTTTTTTTTTTTCCCAATTGTGCTTATGATGTCTCTTAAAGAAAACCTGGCCCAACACAAACATGAGCTGTCATTATGATTTGTTTGTTGGACTTCCTGTCACTAAACACCAAGGAGTATTAGCAGACGAGGAGAAGGGAGGGACAGATGAGTATGGTCATCAGAGAGCAAAGGCAAAGAGCAAAGGTAGCATCTCATCAGAATGACCAAATAGAGCCAATGTAGGACTCAGCTGAAAGATAAGCCCAGGCGAGGCGAGGCGAGGCGAGGCGGGGCAAGGTGAGGCATGGTGGAAGCCAGCAGAGACCATTGAATGCATTTTTACTTACTGTTCATTTGCAATTAGGAAAGGCTACGTCCCATAGTAAAAGAAAGTACATGACAGTATACATATAATGGCTGTGGGGGAAAAAAACATAGAACCATATGGAGTGGTACATAGAATAGCGCTTCATTGAATTCAATAAGCTTGAAATGGAAAAAAGACAAAAACTATTTCAAACCATAAAATTGGCTTCCGAACTCATTATAAGCAATAAGAACATTGGTGTGTGTGTGTGTGTGTGTGTGTGTGTGAAGAGCTTACCTTCCAGTTTGGCGTACTCTGCCAAGCGCTGGTAATTGACCAGAGCCGCTTGCTCCAGACACTTACGGATCACAGCTTTGACTTCTTCTTGTGGAACCGGGGTGACAACATCTTTCATTAAAACCTTACAGGGAAAGAAAATGGCTCTTTCTTTTTTTCCATAGCAATCGATATCAACAAGTGAGTCATGGAAGGAATGGAAACGACTCACCCTTTCGAGCAAAGATAGAGTTGCTTTCAAGGCACCCTCCGGTCGTCCAAACGGAAAGCAATACCTTTTGGCCATATGTAGTGTCACATTTGCTTCTTCATGCTGCTCTTAGGTCAGATGTGTATTTCTTTTTTTTACCTGAAATGTGTAATCTGGTTCTCCAATAGCACTCGAAGCCTTTCTTTAATCTCCTCAAAACGCTCCTTTTCCTCCACAGTTACAGTACCAATTCCATCCGGTCTGGAACATGACAGAAGAATGGCATTAACAGCAGAATCATTTATTAACACGGGGGAAGGTTAGAGAGGAAAGCGCTGACGTGTTTGCGGCCAAAATGACAACCGTTGCTGTGAACTTTTTTTTTTTCCCCTTACATACGTATCCCTGCGACATATTTTGAACGTGAAGTTCCATTTCGATAATACAGTTTATACACGCACACACCCACACACCCACACACACATAGGGCCTGTCAAGCAGGTGTGCACCCCCGTGAGTATGTGCATCTCCACTGCGCTTATCCCATGTGACACGGTCGGTCGGGTCCGGGTGGAGTGTGAGCAGAGTGCATGTGACAGCAGAGGCGCTGGACTGGTGGCTGTGACAGTATGATGAGAAGCAGGAGACATGACACACCCTCTATCCATCACCCCTTGCCGACCCCCAACCCACCCACCTCTTTTTTGACATGTCCTTTCAGTGGACAACTGTTTAGGGGAGGCTCTCGCTAAAAGACACGGCGGTGTTTGATATGATTCAAGCGTGCTGGTTGCTTGGCATCATTGCTAGCTAATAATTGCTAGCGAGCTGGAGACTGACGTTTGAGAAGACGTCTCATAGCCAAAAAGGTTGACTTGGTAAAGCGGTTGTTTTGAGTGGCACTAAAAAGACGCAAATGCATTTACTTGGATAATCAACCAATATGGAGTAACTTGTTTGAAATCTGAATGCCTTTGGAATCAATACATAAAAATGCTGAATGCAATGACAGCAACGTACGTCGTTCAAAGTGCTATCTTCTAAATCCATTGTCCATATTGTGTTTTGCCTTTGTTTTGCGATGGGTGGGGCTGGCAAACGTGATGGGGTGTCAAAATGCAAATAGCCCATATTAAACTGCAAGAATTCAAAGAGGGACATTTCACACTAATTAGGACTTCCCCCCGCTCCCCCTTGCAGTGGTAGCAGCGGCAACACATTGTTTTTTGTCAGCTCCCTCATGTTTGGATAACTTGATGAGCGAGCTCACAGCTTCAGTGAAGACAAGTAAGCGAGCCATCAGTGACAAACACCAAGCAATAAATTCCTTCCAGGTATTGGAGACACATGCGTCAATGACATCTGGGCATCTTGGCTTCCAAGCAACATACTAGATAGCCAATAACTGATATTCAGATGTGTCATTCAGTCATGTATTCTGTATCTTTTCATGGTCTATTGAAATGGACATGACACCAATCTGGACGCGAGTCAAGCAGTGACCCTGAGAAAGGGATCACAACTTACTGCAACAAGACAGGATGGTGATTTGGGAGTTGTCCGGATGAGGTGTGCGGCTTTTTTCTCTTTTCTCTGTGTGAGGATAGGATGTGCAACGACATTGGCAGCAGAGATGCCATCAGCCATCACAAGTGACAAGCTGCCAACCTGTCATGGCCCCGGCCGTGCCTCAAGGCCATTTGGAGCAAACACTCACAAACATGTGTGCGTGGATATCAATTGTTTGATCCAACACATGTACACGTGGAAGACCACCACGATGACATTTGTTTTGAAAATCAATACGCAGTCTGTGTGGCGAGTGAACTTCTTTCATCAACACAGTCTTCCTGGAGATTTGCAAGGAGATCGAAGGCGCTTTGACAATAGATTCAATTAAATGTCCACTGGTTCTTTTTTTGACTCTGAAAAGGGAGCTACTGTCTCGCTGCTAGCAAGTGCTCCTCCGAAGAACGTGAGCAGAGTACAGTTAGCTACTAAACTTAAGTGAGGCGTTCCTCTAAAATTCCAGGATCACTCACCTTTTTGCTCCTGAGTCAAGTGGGTACCTGAGATCCCGTTTCTTCATAAACTCAATGATTCTGAGCTCTTTCCTAATGTTTTGGGGAGAGGGCTCAGGAGAAGAGGGGGAAAGCGCTCGCTGCAGTTCGGCCTCTGTTACCGGCCAATTGAACAACTGGGACACACGCTGACTAACAGCGCTTGGGAGCCATTCGGTGGACAACGAAGGGCATTTTGGTCAAGTGGACATGGGTAGGAGGTCAAACAAATAGGAAAGAGACAAGAGAAAGAACAAAAAAAGTCAACATGCAAACAGATACGTACATATGGTGGGAATCAAGAACACACTTGTGGGCTCCCTGCCCTCATTTGACCCACATCTCAGAAGCAACCTTTAGCAACAAAGGCCAGTGTGTGTGTGTGTGTGTGTGTGTGTGCGTGGGGGGGGGATGTACCTATTTCCGTGGACATGGGAAGCACAGAAGGCAAAGCTGTAGTGTAGAAGGGTGGGGTCAATCATGGCGCCATTCTCCGCCCTCTCCAGTAGATCACCCAGATAACACAGGTGGCGATGGCAGCCCCGAACGCCGTAGCGTGCGCAGTATTCGTCCAAGACAAATACCTGACCGGGACTGAACCAGCCCTGGACGGAGCGCACACACACACACACACGCAAGATACGTATGCATGCCATCCGGGTACCATTTGGGCATTTGCTTACCAGACACGAGTAGGAGTCATTGAGTCTGTGATCCAAAGTCAGGCGCTGGACCAGTTCAAAGAGCGACGCGTGGTCAAAGTTACAGGGATTGGCTGAAATGAACTCATCCATGCCGTGCTTCTGGGCTCGGTCCGCATCTGCGCGTCAAATGGGCGGGTGGGAAGCCAGGAAGGAAGGAGGGAGGAGGAAAGAAGGAATGCAGGGAGGGAAGCAAGTAAGCCAGGAAGCAGGCAAGCAAGCAAGCAAGCCAGGGAAAAAAGAAAGAAGGGAAGGAAGGAAGGAAGGAAGGAAGGAAGGAAGGAAGGAAGGAAGGAAGGAAGGAAGGAAGGAAGGAAGGAAGGAAGGAAGGAAGGAAGGAAGGAAGGAAGGAAGGAAGGAAGAGAAAGAATCATTAGAAAGACAATTGGACTGTTATTTGGATTGACTCTTGGCAAAAAGTGGCAAGCAAAGATGTCGCTGCTGTAGGAAGAAAGCTTACACAGGGTTCCACTGTGCTGAAGCACAAAAGCACTTTGCGGACAAAATCCCCGCCCTGCGTCCGCGCACCACTCAAGGTGGCCAATTCAAATTCAAAATATGAATGTGTAAGGTCAAGTCTGACGCTGCACAGTCATCAAAAGATTTGTCAACTATGGTCCTCTTAGCTGCCGAATGACAGCAAACGGGCTGCTGGTCAACAAACAAAACAAAAGATGCCCCGAGCGACTAAATTACCATGCCACCAGCAGCACCCCCCAAAAAAGACAAATGAATACATAAAAAAAAAAAGGAATCTAAAAAAAATGACATTGTGCCCCTTTGGAGTGACTGTAGCTGCTGGCCTGTCAGCTCTGTTTGACGTGAGTGAGAGGGAGTGGAGGCATGCAGGAGGGATGGACAGTAACTTGCAGTGACACCCCCAGCCGCCGCCACCGCTGCCACCCCCGCCCTGACTGGAGAAGGAAGGACGGCCCTGACAATGATTGATGCCTACTATTTTTTCTTTTCATAGAGAGGATCCAGGACGTCTCGGCTGCACTCCTGGTGCATGCTCCAAAGACCTTTAAAAGGCATTTTCAACCGAATGTCATTTCAAATTCAAAATAGACATAAATAAAAAACACAGATGCCAATCATAACCTCGAGGAAATATTCTGGATATTTGGTCAGTAATATTTGCTTCTCGGCCAGAACAACAAACACACGGACGGCCGTCGGAAAGACTCCAAACAACAGTCATACGTATTTGCATAGTTGTACGCCATTTTCGTCGTTTGAACAAAAGGAGGGCCAAAAGAGGCAGGAAAGCACTTACCGTTCAATCCAGATACAAGATAGCAGGCTCAAGGTTACAAAGAGGAAGACAAGGAAGAGAAACATAAAGACACACACAACAGCAAAGCCACTCACACTTGAATGGACAGCAAATTGACAACAGAGAGCCAAGCAGACAGCGTCGTGGAGTGTGCGCAAAGACAACATCATGGTACATACGGACGTGTCCTTTTCCTGATGGACTGCTTCTTAGGTCTGCCTGTGTGTGTGCGTGTGCCTGTGTGCGTGTTTATTCGAAAATTCATTGGCAATAACGATCATTTAAGAAGTGAAGCCCTTACAGAACTGAGATATGGGCGCGTCAAGCTGTGGAGCTGTCCCCCCTCGAGAGTTTAGTTTCTGGACTTGGGTGGGAGGAACCGGCTTGTGGGACTGGCCGGTGGCCCGGTACATGGCCTGTACCCATAGAATGCGGTCCTGCTCGTCATCACTGGCAAATATGACGGTGTCGCCCTCTTTCACGGCGTTAAAGAATGTCCGACCGCCGTCCAGGCCTGGAGGGGGCGTATACGTACGTACATAGTCCGGATTATCAAAAGCGCAAGCTGACAGCAAAGTGCAAATGTAACGGACGGGAATAGTTTTCAACGTCACCTGGCTGGGGGTCCGTGTAGTCCACAGTATAGCCGTCCAATTGGAGCAGCTCCACTGGCTCGGCTTTTTTCTCTCTGTAGCTGCACATGGCAAACGTGTACTGACTCACCTGGAGTAAGGGAGCAGATAGGAGATCACATTGTGCATTATTGTTATTTGTGCAAACATCAAATCCATCGTGGATGACTTTTTTTTTTTTTTTCTCGCCCCCCCCCCCCCAAAAGGCCAGTATTGACTGTCTTTCCTCTCAAATTGAAGGTGCCGGCAGCCACAGTGTACGGCGGTAAGAGCAAGCGTGGCTGCTCCGGTCGCTGGCAGTCATACGAGCCTGTCGTCCCAAATCAAGGGGCCTGGCCAATCAGCCGCTATCGCCGGCCACCTCTGTTGCTGCAAGTGGCAGCTCTCACTCCGACTGCAGCTGCATTCTGGGTGGGTGTGCGTGCGTGGACGTGTGCCAAATGAGATTCCAAACGACAACACTGATGACACCTAGGGCAAAGTAAACCATGGAGGGACTCTACAGCACTTCTCTGGCCTTTAGGAGACCGCAAAGGCAAATCTGAGACTAAATTACAGCCCCCCCCCACACCCCAAAACACCATTCCCTTCTCGCAATGGGTTTAGGTTTGGATGGATGGATGGATGGATGGATGGATGGATGGATGGATGGATGGATGGGTGGATGGATGGATGGATGGATGGGTGGATGGATGGATGGATGGATGGATGGATGGATGGATGGATGGACGGACGGACGTGATGACCGCAAGAAATGCACTGAAACACACATTTCAGCTCATTGTTGCTTTGAGGTGTTCATATAAATTTAAAAATGATGGTTATTTCTTGTGATTCTATCTGCATCAGGTTCTACTGTTTCTTATCCAGATGCCATTAGGTACGCTTGTACGGGCTGGCTTTCCTTGGAAGTCTGGCCCCTCCAATTTTTCCCAAATATGCCCTTGATTGGATCAAAGGAGCCATGCACATTTTGCAGTGAAAATCACATCCATGCACATGATGCTATTTGCTATTTGTGCATGTGCTCACACACGCACACACACACACGCGGTCATGTCGATTGACCAGTATTTGTCAGTTGCAATATATTTAGCTAGAAGCAACCAAGAGGCTTCAAGTTGGCAGTGCTCAGGCTTTTCTAGCTCCAAGTGTTAGGCCAGCGAGTGTTCATTCGACTTTGTCAATCCCCTGTCAACGTGTAGCTCTGAGACATATTCTCTCGGACGCACAAGAGGCGGGCGGGCAGGCAGGCAGGCAGCCCCCCCCCCCCCCCCCCCCGCCATGCCACGCTTGTCTATGTCCCGATGCAGTCACCGGGAAATGGCTGCTACCAGCCTGTTCCGCCCCCAAACTCCCGACAAAAGTCTGTTTGGCTTCTCCATCATTCCTTTGACAGCCAAGGGACGACAGCTTGGCCAAAGCTCCCTTCGACAAGCGCAACACAGAGCTGATTTTAAAGCTTGATCAATCTTTTCCACTATGGATTACCAACTGAAATAAATCAAGTCAATAAAATGAAATAGCAAAAAAGGTTCAAAAGAAAAAGATGTACCTTTTTTTTTCCTCATATAATGCAATTGATAGAATGATGACGTTCACTTTTATTATGAATAACGAATTGATCACTTACACACGCTTATTTGAAATACAGTATAACATTCGACAATTACGTAAATGTAACAAATTAATCCATGTTACACGATCGATATACATATGATTTTTTTGTATTGATTTGAGTCCCACTTAAGGAACTAAGGCTTTAGGGGGGGAATGCTTACCTGAACTAGAACAAAGAATCGTTTCTTCCATCTTTTCCATACATTTTTGCCAATGGCCCATAAATACCTGTGTTAAGAAACAACACATTAGGAAATCAAATGATACGGAACACGATGAATGACATTTCCAACAGTGACATTTTGTGTGTGTGTGTGTATTTCTGAAAGGGCTCAAATCAAACCTTGCAAGTTTTCGTTTTCTTCCTGTAAAGGTAAAAGTGTTACTTTGATGTGAAAAAGCCCCACATAGCTAGCTCGGAGAACAAATGGACCGTAGTCTAGTATTCCACTAGGACACCATCTGGCTAAAATGGACAATTACAACCACGTCAAGGTTATTTTTCAAGCTACACAAGTTTGAGTTTCCGACAGGACACGCAAATTAGGAATGTTCTGAAAAAATAAAATAAGAAAGAAATAATAATAATATATATCATATAAATAGATGTAAATAAGCCATAAAATATAACAACAACAATAATAATGAGTTAAGGAGACTTGAGTGTGGGGGATTTTATTTTAAAAGAACATCCGAGGGTGAGGACCCCCATTCGCTAGCGCTGACAGGGTGACTGTGAGAAACTCTGTCACGCTTGCTTTAGTCTGCCTTTCCCTCTGGTCCTTCTCGAGGCTGTTTCTGTTTGTCGGTCTAAATAAACCAGCATCTGCGAGGTAACTCAAAAGAGGCTTGCATCTTTCAGTCAAGTCTGACAGCCTCATATTTATGTGACAGGAGAGTGGGAGAAGGGCAAACAGAAAGGCAGGCTCGGCAGTACTAAAGTACTGTACAGGACTCAATAAAGTGAGGAATTCTGTCATCGTGGGTTCTGAAAACACTTTCTTGTCATATCCACCGTTCTTCAAAATGAAACGATTCCGCTACGACAAGACTTCAATGAACAGGGGGAATGTCTATTTTTTTTTCAGCCTCGGAATTTCCGCATGCACGTAACAAACCGATAGACTATGCAACGAGGTTAAATGCCACACAACATAAGTGTTAAGCGAGATAGCGGCATTTTCAAATACTGCGATTCATCCACTTGGAGGCGCTATTCTCACATTTATCACTTCAATGCAGGGATGAGCGTTCACCAATTTCTGGGACACTTCTTTGGCCAAGGGATACCGATTCGATCTACATTTCTGAAATCTGTCCAAAATACCTTGACTAATAATTGCTACGGCAATAATCAAAGGTATTATCCATGGACGTGAAGGCACCGATCGTGTTAACGAATGCTCGTATTCATTTGTAGTTTTGTTTTTCCCATGTCACATTGGGGGCTCCCCACATACGTTGACATTTCCAATGACGCAACCGGAACGAGTCAAGTTCGGTAAGTGTGGCGATCGGACAAAAGCGCAGAGATACTCACCCGCAATGCTTCATGTTCTGAGGTTTATCCATGCGAATAGCCAATCGGATCTTCAGGTCACTGTCCGGGCATCCTTTAGAAACGGACATTTTGTGCATCTCGGACTGCTTGGGACTGTTAGGAGTCGGATGGAGCACAACCTGCGAGTAAGTGGTATGGCATGACATGAAAGGAGCCAGTAAAGGAGCTGAAAGCGGACAGTGTGAGAGAGTTCGGTTGCCTGCCGGCTGGACAATTTACCCTTCCGAGCTCCTTGTCCTCCAGGGCCAACACTCCGGTGCTTTCGGTGAAGAGCTTCACTTTGACAGCAGGTAAGGGCTGCGTCGTTGTGAAATCCCCCTGGGTGCCCCAACTAGAGACAGATGAATGAAGTGAGGATTTCAGATTCGTAGTTTTGCGCTTCGATTCACTGTCCAGACCAGGCAGGGCGTTTTGAGTCAAAACAAAAAAACGCGTTTGTGTCATTTCGCCACAAGGTGGCAGTACCACACCAATATTTCCATTCATTTCTAAACGGCTTGGCGTCAAGAGATAAAAGAAGAGGTCCAAAGTTGACTTGCGTGGGTTTCGATGCCTCAGCCTGGTCCGTCTGCAGTTTGTGCCCTCCCTCGACCTCCATGGTGCAGTACACGATTCTGTTTGGAGCCAAAGACTTAAGACCCTGCACCTCCATGATGACCACCTGCAGGACACAGCATCGCAATCCGAATAAGGAGCAAGAATTCTTGGAAAAAAACAACAACAACAACAACAACAACCCCTCTCATTCATCAATGAGCGTTCAGCGGCCTACCTACCTCCAAGGTAAACGACAGCACCACGTCTGATTTTGAAAGGTTGTTCTCATCCTCCTGCCCCATGTCCATGATTGATGTGTTGTGACCTCGTTTGAGTTTCTGCAGTTTAAATTCTCCACCTTTAGACACGGGCATGCTCTCCAGGTTGGCCATTAGCAGGTTGACCGACGAGCGCAGTTCTTCGATGAACATGGCCTCCATCTCCCTCGAGGCGAAGCGGGGGAATCTTCCGCCCAGCTAATTGAAACAGGACGATAACGTATCGATTTGCCGTTCACAATAATCCAATGACAGACGATTGAGCTTTCGACCAATCAAATACGTATCATCAGCGAGAAACGAATGCATTCACATTGACTTTGGCTGGCTAGGCGCTAGAATTCCACATTTGTCGTTGTTGTTGTTGTTGCCGTATGAGCCGTACATCCCTAACCCGCATCAACAATCACGATTTGGATAAGGCGGCTGTTGAACTTTCTTTGCTTACGCGAGTTATCTGATCTGCCATTTGTAATCGTCCGTCCAGCTCTCTTCTGATTTGGGCTGCCTGCTCATCTGGGTTGTCCAGCTGTGGAAGAATAAGTGTTGCAGTGGCATTTTAGAGACAACAATTGCTTGATAGTATCCATACAGGAAGTGGGTCAGTGTCAAAGTGGTGGTGAACTCGCTCGCACACACACACGGTGGACCTACGATCATTGCCGGCACAGCCACCGCCGCGTGAGGCCGACAAATTCATTCGTGCCGTTGCAAGGGTGGCTGCATCTCCATTCGGATTTGTTGAGTTAGCGTGGCAAAGCGAGGAAAAGAGGAAAGAGCGGCCGCCTCAGTGCACTGTACAGTCCCCATAGCAACCTCCGATAAAAGCCACCAGGAGTGTGAGCGTGCGCGTGAGCGTGCGCGCCTTTGGAATTGTTATGATAAAGCTACACCGCATCCCTAGTGGCGATATAAACATTCATTGAGGTTAAAGGCAAAAAGGTCTTTTTTTTACTCCCAAATGTCTTTTGTTCATCCAAATCCTTCAGTCTATTGTATCAGTAAGCAGGCATAATATCGAATAGCAGAAATATCGACTCTTTCCAGTTAGCTCATGATGGAAAATTGAGCGGTCGACCCATCGAACGGCTAGTTGGGTATTTGCTGTATTCTCCTCATTCACCGGCAACCCAGGTAATAGCGAACCCTCGAATGGGTGAATGCAGAGTGAATGCAGACTGACCTGGCAGGCATTGTATAGAAGTTGGTGCTCAAACTTCTTGATCCCTAAAATCTGTTGAAACATCTCATAGAGCTGGTCTTTGCTGAGGATCAGTTCCGAGGCAGCGCTGGCGGTCATTCTCTGTTGGTGTTTCCTGGGGTCCTCCTCCCCACGGTAAATGGTGTCAAACTTAGCGATCCATGAGCTGAGAACGGTCTCTTTGCTCAAGCCGTCGATTTCTGGCAAGCTGCGCACACGTTTCTCAATGTGCTTTTTAAAAACCTCACGAGAGTCGCTGGCTGAGCAGCCGCCGCTTTGTACCATTCGAGACACTCGGTCGCTTTTGAGGAACACCTGCGCTCAAAACAGATGAGACAGACAGACAGACAGCAGACAGACAGGCAGGCAGACAGGAGGAGAGATGCAACGTCGTGGCGCTTCAAAGAGACAGAAAGAGAACATGAGAGCACATCTCTCACACCCTCACCTCATAGTAGCTCTGGACGGCATTGATGAAGGCCTCATCAGCGACAATCTGTGTTTCTCCATTGAGGAAGGCCTGAAAACGCTCTTTGACTGTCTGCAGCTGCTGCTTATTGATCTAATACAAACATATAAATAAAAACACATGACGAGATATATATATATATGAAAGATAATCTATCATACCACAATGTGGTCATACAATCTAAATTGTGTGTTTTACTGCCTCATACTGAAACAGTATTGCTCCAAATGACCAATGCGACTCCCCCTTCATAGACACTGGCCAGTCGCCGTCCGGAGCCCTGGTAACTGTTGCCATGGCCACCACGCCACAAGAAGTAGGATGTGATTACGGCTTCCTTAATGGGGGTCAAAGTTCACGGCTGCAGGGGAACCGTCCATCTGTCTTCTACTCGTAATCCATAGAACTATTGTCAAAGTGACCTTCAGATACGTACGTACGTCACTTTGGCACTGATGTTTGACTTCTCCACTCGCGCTCGCAGACGTCATCCCATTGGCCGACAGATAGTATCGGTCGATCGAATAACGACGCCGTCGTCAATAATATGCCACGTCAAGGAATCCAAAGAGGAGCTCGTGACAGCTTTTCATTCTTTAAGATGCAAAAATGACATTGTGATCATTGCAAAATGAAACATGCATTTGGATGGTTCTGTCAACATTTTGAAGCGAGACAGAGGGACGGACGGACGGACGGATCTTCTTCTGTACTACTCTCAAACGTATTGTTTCACCATTTTAACACTCGGGTGCTTACAGTCGCTTTGTCATTTTGTTGCCTTGGCAAAGTTCCCCTGAGCCGCTCGCTCAGCAGCCATGAAGTATTTTCTAAAACTCGTGATCCACTCTAGTAGTGCATGTTAAGAGCCATCTGCTGGGTGGGTGTCAAAACTGTCAAAACCGCCACTCTAGAGACGTCTCAAGGCAGGGAAAACACGCCAAAGCGGCACCAAGGTTCGAGCGGTAACTTGTAAAAATAACCCACCACACCTGTGGACCGACCAAAAATATTGATTTGTGAGGGGTGGGGGGGGAGAAACTAAGGACTTTCTGTGACAGTCAACCAAACCCAAAAAATCATATGTAGTATGTGTTCAGCTCTGTTTTGGAGTGTGCCTTTGGTCAACGTATTCTGCTACGATGAGAGTTAACATTTAATTCTCAAATAATTGCTTGTTTTTCTTGCGGGCTTATCTTGACAGCCTTGCAGGTCCGTGTTTGATGTTACAATGTTCATCGAGATTGGGCCATTTGATACTGTGACAGGAAACACAAAAGTCTTTCTTTCCAGATGCCAGAGGAAACCCACGCAGGCACGGGGAGAACATGCAAACTCCACACAGGAAGGCCAAAGGCAGAACTGAACTGAGAGCAGACATGCTAACCAGTGGTAACCAGTGGCAACCAGTGGCAACCAGTGGTAACCAGTGGTAACCAGTGGTAACCAGTGCTGACCAGTGCTCACCAGTGCTAACCACTGTGCTAACCAGTGTGCCGCCCACACGCAGCAAACAGTCCGATATTTGGCTGTGCTGCCCATATGCAACAAAGTGTACTGGCCATATGCAGCAAACCAGCAGTCCAATCTTCCACTTCCTACTGGAAAGACTGGCCAAACTCAATGGCTTTGATTGTACAAGAAAATCATCTCCCTAATGCTGCCATTTGCTTCTTTGAAAACAAGATCGGACAGTGACTACACCTCGTATCACCTGCTGCTGCTGCTGCTGCTGCTGCTGCTATCTTTCTTTCAATAATTGCTCCAGCCAGCATGGAAGCTGCAACAGACATGGATGTGGTTTAATAATACATCACAGTGTGAAAGCAGTTCCAGATAACGTTGACTTTCTCTCTCCAAATGTTCTAACTGTTCGGAGGACATAAAGTACTGAAACAATAACTGGTCAAATAGTCATTTGTGAAATGTTTCCACTGACAAACATTCTTTAAGGCTTCACTAAAAGGCACACACAAATGACTTGTATTGAAGGTATTGACCGTGCAGTTTTCATTTTGACAATGAAAAAAGAAACCCATAAATCCACAATTGTACCTCCAATAGTAGCATTGTGTACCGCTCAAGAATGTACAGTGGCAAATTCTCCAGTAAAATGTGATTGCTTTCACCCTCCTCATTATGCTGGTGACATAACAACAAATGGCTGGGTAATCCCAGATTACACATGGGCAGACGAGCAGAGGATTGAAAGAGCCAGCGTTCATCAGGGAAAGAGCTGCTCTCTATAAACAAGGCCTCCATACGTCCACTAGCCCATATGTACTGTAAGCATGCAAATCTCCCACGCCCAAATCTTTCATCATACTAAACACATACTAAAAATGGAATACCTCAGTTCACACAGCATGACAAATGATGATGATGATAATAATAATAGGAACTTTTGCCGTCCATTTCCCATATTAGAAATGATCAAGCGTGGCTACGAGATCAGTGCCAGCTCCAGCTTTCCCATCGCTTATGAAGACTCTTTAAAAGCGTGCAGAGTTGAGATGCTAATTGTCCTGTGGTCTCATACAGTGATGAGGACGGATCAGTCTCAATAGATTTGATTGGTATGGTGACTCACCCACGGCCTATAATTATAGCACACTCATTGCCTTGCCTTGCCTTGCCTTGCCTTGCACAAGTGGATGTGTGAGAGGACGCTCAAGCATGTGTTGTATGTTCATATGTGCTCGTGGGTGCTTGAGTAAAAACACAGCAGGGCAACTGGCGAGCCTTTCATCATTACTAGCTTACATGCTGTCCTCATGAATTATGCAGACGCCACAAATTGTTACCACAGACGGAGGCACTTGTGATGGGAGTGTCACCCCCCCCAACCACCCCCCCACCCGTCTTTTTTCTCCTGAGATACAGAGAGCGGGCTCTCGAGGCACAGATCTCCAAAAAAAGCTGTCTCTTCCGCTCACACTGTTAAGTTACTGCTCCATTTTTTAATAGTTTCAATGACCTTATTAAACAATTATTTATAATATGAATTACTCTATTTTTTTTTTAAATCCATTGTTTTTGCATGATAAATATTGCTGTATTAATTCACATACGTATATAAGCCGCACTGGACTATAAACCGCAAGTGCTATAATGCTTAATTTCCATATATAAGAGAATATGTAGAAATCTTGCAATACCACAAAAATCATGAAAAATCCATAGATAAGCCGCGCTGGACTATTTGCCGCAGGGTTCAAAGTTTGTGCGAAAAGTAGTGGCTTATCGTCGGAAAAATACGCGACTAAACTAATGCTACTTGTAATGTGACCGGACAGGCATACGCGAGATGCAATATGGCCGTGTTGGCCCGCACGTCAAGTCCTTCAGTCGACACTCGACCTGGGTGACGGACCATTATACACACGGCAGAAAAAAACACCTCACACCCTCTTTTTTTACTTTCTCGTCCCTCGACCATCCCGTCAATGGGACAGAACATCCAACTCTGATACTGCAGACTTCAGAAAATGTTTGATCTGAATAGCCAAGGATGAAAAACCCAAATATATAATGGAGCCAATGTTGGGGGACCCCTGATT